>NC_134487.1:259085041-259353789 GCF_040206685.1 Ascaphus truei | reverse complement strand
AAGACAGGTAGGGAACACCTCCCCTCCAGTATAGTATCTTGAGGGACTGCTGATCAGGTAAGATCCCAGGTGGGATTGCTGCTTTGTGAATTGTTAATAGGAGGCATCCTGACACTGGTTAATGGGTTCAGAAGTCATTCACATATCTGGCTTTTTTTTTTGTTCGGTTAGTGAGACACACACACACACACACACACACACTGTACTTTTCTAAATAAACCTACGTTTCTATGAAAATTGAAGTTTTTGTTTTTTTGCGGCCCACATAAACTTAAACCTTGTTTATTTGGCCCATGTTAGCCTTTGAGTTGAACATGCTTGCTGTACAATAACCCTACAACTCAATAGGAGCAGAGATGACACCTCTGTGTGTGGCTGCTGCAATAGTTATCGTGTCCCAATTGCATTATCCAGAATCTGACAAACTGCTGAAGTAAAAGCTTCCACCGCAGGAGCTCCATCTAGAAGTGAAGAGGCATCACACATATCACTGTGGCAGACACATATGGAGTTCCTTCAGGGACACTGCGGCATACAGAAAACGAGCCCCGACGCTCATGTTTCGCCACCTGCTCCGTCGAGGGGCTTAACGTGAAGTGCTCAATCTGGATGTATTTGTAGTCACACAAGTTGTGACGCGGAGACACTCAGTGATTGATTAATTGCCGGAACAGCGGAGCTATAGGTGTATGCGATAGTCAATGCTACGAGGGGGGCGGAGCAATCGGACCAGACATCCGAGCTGAGCAAGAGTAGAAATAAAGGCAATGATTAAGCATGCAGAGACAAATGTTAAAAAACATCATATAACTATATGTACCAGAACCTAAAAATATGCACAACAGAGAGGACAGAAAGACCCTACTATGAATATATATAAACACAAGGAGGGGAAAAGGGGAAGTGGAGGGGGAAGGAATACCCTCGCTACTGCTTGCTGGATGTGGCTATGTGGAGGTGCTACTATCAGGGGTAATGTCAAATAGAAAAAACAGAGAGAGGTAGAACCCCAAGGAGAGCACTCTACCAATGTGTAGCCAAAATGTATCAGAACCTAGTAAGGTGGGTGAGTAATGAATTAATTAAAACCAGAAACTTTAATTGAGTCTTAACTCTAAATATAAAATTATATGGGGAACACTATAGGTCAAGTAATATACTAATGATAGCCAGTGTACAGTGAATTAATATTAAAAATGAGCAAAGCAAACCACAATAAACTTTGTACTGTAAACCCAGAGTCTGGGATATGGCCGCACGATAACACTAGTGGTGTAGAGTAGATCCAAAGGATGGTTATAGGTCAAAACAGGTAACGGTTAATGTCTAGTTTGTACTATGTCGTATGGCATAAATCAGCATGTCGATATCAACGCTGACTGTAGCAGTATACAGGTATAGCTGGTTACTTGTACAGGTTCATGGTATTGTACCTTTATCAGTAACACAGCACACAGAGTCAGTTATCTGTGTAAATAATGCCAAAAGCCGTGCCTGTTGGTGGTGGATCTCTATGTACAAAAGCCACTTGATGTTAGTATGGTGCGTGAGTATTGTACACACAAGTTAGTGGTATTGTACCTATATCGCTAGCACAGCCCACAGAGTCAGTTATCTGTGTAAACAATGCCAAAAGCCATGCCTGTTCATGGTGGTTCTCTATATGTATAAGCCACTTGGTGTTAGTGCGGTGCGTGAGTGTTGTACACACACATACACACCATATCAGTGTCAGTATTAATCTAAAACAGTGCACAAGTAGTGCCTGTTAACATGGATTGTGGTAGATTCGCGAAATTCATACACTCACACACATGTCAGAGAATATATTGACTGAATCAGTATTAATCTAAAACAGTGCACAAGTAGTGCCTGTTAACATGGAGTGGAATCACGCAATGCTTTGCTCATAACACACCAGACATACCTCCTATGTGGGGGGCTGGGCGCCTTTGGCAGCATGCCAGGAGCTCTCTAGTATCAGCCTCGGTGCGTCTGGTGATAGCTAAAAGTTAAGTTGATACCATCGGTAGCACAGCCATGCAGCTGAAGCTACTGGGTGCAGGAGGCGCTCCGACCGCCAGCGCATATCCCGCCCCTTTGACGCGATGACGTCATAACCTGCCTTTATTTCAAGATCTTTAAAGAAGTCCTGAATCTTAGTAATTTGAGTAGGTTCTGCTACACCAGTCTGGCTTGTTGTTGAGAAAAAAGCTTGCGCTTCAGTCTGCCAATCATCCAGGTTAGGCTTGCGAGATAGGAAGCCTGCCATAGTATATGGGCGTGCGATGGGCAATAAGAGCAAGAGGCACTCTAAATGCTAATCCAAACACAATCCTTGGGGTTCTACCTCTCTCTGTTTTTTCTATGAATATATATATATATATATATATATATATATATATATATATATATATATATATATATATATATATATATATATGTGTAGCGGTCATGTAAAATGCCTACAGTCATCTCTCCTGTTGGCAGTAAGGCCTGGTAAGTGTGGGCATGCCAGCAGTAATTATGGAGGTTTGCCCTCACACCCTGGTGGGGTGCCCTGTGTATGGATGGGACTGGTCACATGCTCTGACTCCATGGTTAGTGATGTCAGAGGTGTGTCAGCCTCAGAAGTTACATAAGGCACAGCACTGTGTCTAAAAGTTAGTTCTAGTGCTAGTTAGTTGAGGAAGGAGTTCAAGTTCTGCCAGAGTGTTAGTTATGTTATAGTAACTCCAGAGGAGACTGTGTCCAGGGACCTGGCACAGGGCAGTGATCCCTGCGGGGATAGGGAATCCCTATTAAGGAGAGTATCACCTTTGAAGGGAAGCAGAGTGAATAATCATGAGAGGCTAGATCTCAACTGCGAGGGGCAGCTAGCCCACATCACTCAATAAAGATGTGTTCATTCAGAAACCCTCTCGTGTACATGTGTGGAATGAGTGTACAGAGAGGAGCACCACGGAGGAGTTCCTCAACAGGATCATACCCTTGCGGACGCAGGGACCCTGATGAGGTGGAGGCGCTGCACTGGAACTAGGTGAGACTCAGCACACTACCTCAGCTGCCTGTCTGGACGGGTCCTCCCCACACACCATCATGCGGGAGACTCAGGAGTCCTGTTGCCAACAGGTGCACCACCAAACACTACCACGCTGTAATGGGGGCCGGTTAGACCACAGGGGCCAATGTGAGATTGGGTGGGTCAGGCCGGGCCAGAAATACCGTTACATTTATATATATATATATATATATATATATATATATATATATATATATATATATAAATCAAAGACTAACAGAAAAGAACAATAAAGCAGTGCCTAAGTGATAGTAAAATATTACCAGACATATACCAACATATAGTATAGACAAAAGTAATAGACAGCACTCACACAAAGTAGATAAATATACACAAAGCGGGGTGCCACGGACTAGAGAGGGCCCAATCCCTCTCAAACACAATAAAGTACTGAAGAAAATCCAGCACACCCTAATAATAGATACAAAGTCACTGGTATATAACCAATTTGAAAATGTAATCAGTGCACAAATAAGTCAAACCACTGACAACAGCACACTAGGAGAACAGATAACATATAGGTAGGGCCATACGTGGGATGTACAGGAGGATAAGGGATAAAGGAAAAGTAGGATGGGACAACGAAGGGAAGGTGAGGTGAATGGTGGAAGGGGAATAAAGAAAACAAAAAAGTGGGTCACAACTGTGGAGTATAGGGGGGCTTTTGTTTTGTTAACGTTTCGGGACTTGTCCCTGCGTCAGGCCCGTTCCCCTCAGTCCCAAGGGGACAAGAGGTTCCCTAGCCCCAGAACCCACAACAACAGAACTGACCCTAAGTAAAAACAATAGAAGACCCTCCACAAATTCTAAGTAATATTCTAATTAAATACACATACAATATCCCTAAACTAATTGGCAAAATAAATCCACAGTTTAACTTTTGTATAGATATATTCAGGGACAAACTACATGCAAACAGCTACAATGTATTAGTGAACTAGCAACAACACTTTTGTATAGATATATTCAACATGCAAACAGCTACAATGTATTAGTGAACTAGCAACAACTGAGAACACCAGAGAACAGCAAAGAGAGGAGGCAAATCAGGAGTAATGCAAATCAGACAGTCCTTAGTTAATAGGACACACGAACCACAAGCCTGCTCCTCACTCTAGAGGGTGTTTGCAGTGAATGTGCAGTTCATGAGTCTTCTTAAGGGAATCCTGACGTCATCCTCTGTGCGCGTTGCTCCAATCAGCCTGATAGCATGCAGGTGGTAGTGTCCATAGCGCTGTATCACTCTCTTCTTCCTCCTTGTAAATGTAAACAGATCGGGTTACCATGGTAACCACGGGACTTCACTGACGCCATGCTTGTCCTCTGGAGCTTGAAAAAACGATTTTGTTGATATGTAGCAGTATAGGAGTCTGGCAGCATGCAGTAGGATCCCAAACCATATTTACAGTAGATGTGTGGATAATTAGCTATAGTAGGACCTCCACAGGATTACCCTCAGAGGGCTACCTCAAATAGGTGAAAATAATAACATACCATATTAAAAGCAGAGTATTATTTGGTCCTCTCATAAGCTAAGCAATGTATGAAAAGAACTGAACACACAAACAAATAATGTATAAAGAGGCTACTATATAAATAAATAATGATCATTAAATCTATGAAAATATGACCTGGTGGGTAATTGGGGACCCTAAACATAGGACAAGATTATAAAGGAACTATATAGAACCAGGGTGTCAGGCCAGCGGTGGGGGACACCTACCATGGGCGAAAGTTGGATCAATCTGCACAGGCGGCAAGACGCAGGTACCCAACACCACAGACACAAACCCCAATAAAAGGGGGCACTAGAGACACTAGTAAAGGGTACCCGGCATCACAAGACCATGGAGCCAGAGAGACACTCTATGGCAACTTTGGAAGAGATGGCAAGGGGCACTTTGGTTCAGAGGTAGCAACCCATATTTAGTTCTTTGTTCATGCCCGATGGGGTCATAGTGCCAAGGGTTCTTATCCATTTTGATTCTCTCTGTAGCAACATCTTATGTAGATTGCCTCCACATTGCCCCATTTTAATGCTGTCTATTACCTGGTACCGCAGTTGACTCACAGTATGCCCAGCTTGTGTGAAATGATGTGCTACCGGTGCTTCAGGGTCACATCTGTGTATAGCCGCCTTATGCTGTCCAATCCTGTCCTTCACCCTCTGGGTGGTCTCACCCACATAGCCCTTGCCGCATGGACATTTGATCAAATATATGACGTCCTTTGAAAGGCATGTATAGAAGTCTCTAAATTTATAAATTTTACCAGAGACAGGGTTTTGGAAAGTGGGACCCTCCATAATATTACAGCATCTGTAGCAACCCACTTTCGGGGTGCCCCGAAATATTTGTTTAGTGGTTGTCCCCCCAAGGTCCGCCCTAACTAGGCGATCCCGAAGATTCTTTCCTCTTTTGTATGAAAATAATGGAAGTTCAGATAGTGCAGGAGCCAACATTGGGTCACTGCTCAGGAGAGACCAATGTCGTTGTATGATATTTTTAATCTGACCACTATTTGTATTGAAAGTTGAAACAAATGGAATGGAGTATTTCCTTTTTTCACAAACAACCTGTCCCGTGGGTGTCCAGCTTTCAGCTTTTATACGTTGGTTGGACAATATATCCCTAGTATAACCTCTGGAGCAAAATTTAGACTGAATCTTATCCATGCCCTCCTTTATTTTAGATGGACTGCTTATTATACGCTTTGCGCGCAAAAATTGACTATACGGCAGTGATACAGTGGTTCCAGGAGGATGGAAGCTAGAGAAGTGTAGTAAGTTATTTCTGTCCGTCGGTTTGGAAAACAAATCCGACTCTAATTTCCCATCGTGTACACTAATTGTGGTGTCAAGAAAGTAAATCTGTACTGGATCGTGTATACAGGTAAACCCAATGGTGGTGTGGGCCATATTAAGATCAGACACAAAATTTGATAGTGATGGCACATCACCCTGCCAAATTAAAAACACGTCATCTATGAAGCGCACCCACATACGCCCATAATTCACAAAGGATTGGTGATGATATACATTCTCAGACTCAAATTTAGGCATGAAAATATTGGCGTATGTGGGTGCGACGTTCGAACCCATAGCCGTGCCCTGGGTCTGGATGTAGAAATTATCTTCAAAGAGAAAGTAATTGTCATGGAGTATAATCTCCAACAGATCCATAATGAACATGCCCTCTCGAGGAGAGAACACTTTATCCATTTCTACAGATTCCTTAACTGCCACCATCCCATCTACATGAGGAATAGATGTATACAAACTGTTTACATCTAAGGTTACAAGCAACAGTGGAGTGTTCATGATAGGTAAGGCCCGGATCTTTTGTAGGAAATCAGTCGTATCTCTAATATATGACCTGCTATCAACAACCAGAGGTCTCAGCAACTTGTCTAAGAATATTGAACATGGTTGAAAAACAGAGTCAGTACCCGCGACTATAGGTCTGCCTGGCGGATGGGAAAGATTTTTATGTATTTTAGGAATTGTATAGAGTACAGGGACTATAGGATCCTTTTTAATCAGAAATTGTTTTTGTTTTTTTGAAATAACCCCACTTTCCAAAGCAGAATTCACTACATTTGCAATCTTCTCTTGTACTCTAGGTGTAGGGTTAGATGGCACTAATTTATAGGAGGTACCATCAGCGAGCTATCGTAAGATCTCAGTCCTATAGTCTATTTTGTTCATAATCACCAGCGCTCCCCCTTTATCAGCAGGCTTAATCACGAGGTTTGTATTGGTCTCCAATTCTCTAATTACCTCCTATTCACTTTTGGATAAATTAAACGATGTCCTCCTTGGCTTACGTTTAAGAAGGGACTCTACATCTCGTTGAACCAGAGAAATATACGTCTCAATAGTATGGTTTGTAGGTGGGGGATTAAAAGAACTATTGTTCTTACATTCAGATGTAAGCAGGTGGAAATTGGTATTGATATCTAGATCTTCAATAGGGGGGAGAGACTCAAATGTTGGTTTGGAAAAAAATCCCTTAAGTTTAAGCGACCTATAAAATCGTGACAACTCAACCTCCAGATCTCTGTCATTAGTACAATTCGTAGGTACAAATGATAAACCTTTGTTCAAAACCTTAGTCTGTTTTTCTGATAACACTACATCAGAGATATTTATTACCAGCGATTCTGTGCTCGAGTCGAAATCCCCCTCCGGGGTTGGCCCTGTCCGGCGGTGTTTCCTCCCCGCCCTCCGCGTCCTCTATGCTGGCCGCGGGGGGGGGTTCTGTTTCTAAAAAAGCCGGTGTAACCCCAGAGGAAGAATCGCTCTCTGTAGAGTCGAACGTTTCCCTTACTTCGGAATGGCCACCTTGTGGACGAGGGGCTCTCCACCTCCTGTTCTCTCTCCCTATTTCTCTCCATCTCCAATTATACACTTTATTTGTGTTGTAATCTCTAGCGTCTCTCAGAAAATTCTCTCTTTTACGTGCTTCAATATCTTTTTTCAGGGTCTCTAAATTTTCATCCAACTCCTTTTTAAATTTGTTAAAATCAAGCTCTGAAAGAGTTGTAGAAATATAGCTCTATCTGTCTTTTGAGCACTATAATTTCTTTTTGTAGATGCTCTATAGTCAGAATTATAAGGTCCAGGGAACACTTATTTAGTATCCCCTCCCACTTGGAACAATAATCTTTATCATCAGAGAAAAGCGTGGGTCTAAGTTTAGATCTTAGACCCCTAGGAATTCTCTTAACTCGATAATACTCTGCGAGTGTGGTCGCATGCAGTTCAAGCTTTAATTTGTGCTTCAATTTCCACTCCAATTTCCAGGGTGCTTCCGATATTCACAGCAAACGTCTCAGGATTCCAAAGAATGTCTCCTGTGCTGGATGGCTGCTTTACTGTTGTGCGCTCAAACCGGCCTGCTTCTGCGCATGCGTGATGACGTAATGTCTGTGCGTAGTGCGTGATGACGCTCCCTGACGCGTTTCATCGCACACGGGCGACTTTTTCAAAGCGCGCAACAGTAAAGCGGCCATCCAGCACAGGAGACATTCTTTGGAATCCTGAGACGTTTGCTGTGAATATCCGAAGCACCCTGGAAATCCTGACGGATCACTGCCCCTTCATCTCTATGAGACTGATGGACTTTTGATCCCCTTGCAGATACCGGATGGTGGTGATATTTCACAAAACGCTTTTATATATTGTACCCTTGTGAGTCATTTTCTTCCCCCTCCCCCCTTTCCCATCATTAAATATATGGTTTTATACTATGGGGTGTGCGCTCTCTCCTCTCTCTTTTATATATATATATATATATATATATATATATATATATATATATATATATATAGCAAGTTAACCCCATAAATGCTGTAAGTATGTTTAGCCACAGTATATCCTGATTGTTATTATTAATCACATGTATGCATTAGAGTAAGGGGTAGTGGCTAAATGTATATATATATACAAGCCAGGAATAAACACAAATAAACCAGCACTTTAACCTTAAGGGTAATAGAATAATACAAAAATGTGAAGTGACTCAGTCAAGCTATGGGCCTCATGCAGTAAATGCCGATTAGCTGTTTATCGCCATTTTTTCGGAAAATTTCCCCTCCCGATTCAGTATGCGCCGATAAGTGGGAATTATCGGCAATTTTTGTTGCCGATAAAAACTTATCGGCAGCCGGGTGCCGATAAGCCACTTATCGGCACTTTTTGAACTCGGCTGAATTCAAGTAGCCCTGATCAGCTTTTCGCTGCTTATCGGCACTCCAGAATGGAGAGTTTTTCGGCAATCCAGCCCGCCAACTAAAGGTGGCAAGTTGGTGGAGGAGAAGCATCGACAATGGCGACACTTAGAAAAAATCAGGCCTTTTTCCTGTCTGTGATTGATGCCGGGGGTCTCCGGAGCTGATACAAGCACCGGAGCCCCCCGGCATGCATCCGAGGTAGGAAAAATGCATTAACAGCCCACTTCATTACCTTAGTGGCTAACCGCTAAGGCAATGAAGCGGTTAACCCGTCGTGCCAGGTTTATTGTGGGTAGCGGGGGTGGGTGAAGGGGGTATTTGGCCCTTGTTGTTTGTTTAGGGCTTGCGGGGGGGTTGCGGGTGCACTTAACCCCTTCACGACCGTAGCAGTTAATACCGCTACGGTCATGAAGGGGTTAAGGCCTCCCGCTACCCACCCGCAAGCCTAAAAAACCACCGTTGGGGCTAATACCCCCTTCACCCACACCCACTGCCCACAATAAAAAATAATCACACACAGCAGCCCCACACTAAATAAATAAATAAATATATCTAAATAAATAAATGAATATAAATATATATGTATATATGTTCTTCTGTATTCGGTGATACCTTTTTTATTGGACTAACAATTTATGTCATAGGACAAGCTTTCAAGAGTTATCCTCTCTTCTTCAGGTCAAGAGGGTAGTTGGTGCAGATAGAGCACAGCTGCAGACGCCCTGCAATGTGAAGCAGGGAAAACAAGACCAGGCCACTCCGCAGTAGTATCAAAATTGTATTAAGCCAGCAAACACATACAGGGGACAAAAATAGGACAGATAGAACGCACCTACGCGTTTCGTACAATAGTACTTTATCAAGGTGAAGCAAGAGTAAAATAACAGCCTATTTATACCTACCCTAGGCACTTCTAATCCAATGGGTTGCGGCGTCATGCGCCGGCAGCTGCAAGCAGTCGCGGCTATGTGACGCACACTCCCATGGACCAGGGTGCATCAGGTAGTACACAGGGGCTGCCACGTGACCTCCGTCGCGTCATAGGGATGACGTCATCAGCGTGCGGCACGTAGGCCAATCACGTTGACGTCCATTGGCTGGGGTGTGTCACGTGATCTAAACAGCTTTTTAACAACACATAACTTTAATAGTATGACACAATTTGTAGACAAACAGTAATAAAAACACCAAAAATTGGCTTGGCAATACGATTCCTTTAAACAGAATATAAACAAGAGACTCACTGGATAATTAAATCGCAGACTCCCAGTCTTGGTATAATACTTGTAACTATAAAGATCTAATATTTTTACATTGAATAAACAATACATAGTGAAAAATATTAATGATTTAAGATATAATCATAATAATATAACCGTTCCTGGGACAGAAATAGAACCTTGCTAGTTCATGGAAGCTTAAAGAGTAGATGTGTATGCGATAATATCACATGATAATCGAAAAAGTTTTAGGAATAGTAAAGCTTAAAGTACAATGTACATTTTATACTTGTAGTTCATCTAGGAGAGGAGACCTGTGATACATAATTTGTTATATCTCTGTATTTTAGTTGGGACATGAACACAGATTGGGATTCCATGATGTTGCTTAAGAATATCAACAAATTATAACTAAGCATAATCAAACAATAAGAGTTATAGAAAAAGAATTATAGAAACATTACTATGGAAAGAGAATCTATAAAAAATCTATAAAAAGTTATATATTGATAATTTTATAATTGATGAATAAACTTTATAATAAAAAGGTGAGTTGAAATTGATTGTGTATGATATATTCGTTATAATGTTTGTACATAAATTAATTGAACTAAACAAAAATAGTCATTAATAATCATAAAAATGACTTAAATCCCATTCTGTGTTCATACCTAGGGGTATTCTAGTTCTAAGGGTAAAAATCCAATAGGATTCACGTCTATCTAGATTTTTTGTCCTGTCTCCACCTCTTGGAGGGACAGGTATTTGTTAAATTCCTTGAAATGAAAAGGAGTTAATGTTGCCTTGTGGACAATTACAAAAGTGCTTAGATACCGGGTGATTCTGATCACCTATTCGTATAAGACGGAAATGCTCTAGAATTCTGATTTTTAAACATCTAGTTGTTCTCCCGACATATTGTCGGCCACATCCACATTGCAATAGGTAAATAACAAATGTGGAGTTGCAATTCAAAAAAGTTCTTAATCCACCTCTCGGTACATACTCTTGCACACATTGCAAAGTATGTCCAAAAATGAAAAACGGCAAACAATTTTGCTCATTCAACTCTGGTTTAAACTATAAAATTAAATCTTTTTTGAATTGCAACTCCACATTTGTTATTTACCTATTGCAATGTGGATGTGGCCGACAATAACAAATGTGGAGTTGCAATTCAAAAAAGATTTAATTTTATAGTTTAAACCAGAGTTGAATGAGCAAAATTGTTTGCCGTTTTTCATTTTTGGACATACTTTGCAATGTGTGCAAGAGTATGTACCGAGAGGTGGATTAAGAACTTTTTTGAATTGCAACTCCACATTTGTTATTTACCTATTGCAATGTGGATGTGGCCGACAATATGTCGGGAGAACAACTAGATGTTTAAAAATCAGAATTCTAGAGCATTTCCGTCTTATACGAATAGGTGATCAGAATCACCCGGTATCTAAGCCTTTTGTAATTGTCCACAAGGCAACATTAACTCCTTTTCATTTCAAGGAATTTAACAAATACCTGTCCCTCCAAGAGGTGGAGACAGGACAAAAAATCTAGATAGACGTGAATCCTATTGGATTTTTACCCTTAGAACTAGAATACCCCTAGGTATGAACACAGAATGGGATTTAAGTCATTTTTTATGATTATTAATGACTATTTTTGTTTAGTTCAATTAATTTATGTACAAACATTATAACGAATATATCATACACAATCAATTTCAACTCAACTTTTTATTATAAAGGTTATTCATCAATTATAAAATTATCAATATATAACTTTTTATAGATTTTTTATAGATTCTCTTTCCATAGTAATGTTTCTATAATTCTTTTTCTATAACTCTTATTGTTTGATTATGCTTAGTTATAATTTGTTGATATTCTTAAGCAACATCATGGAATCCCAATCTGTGTTCATGTCCCAACTAAAATACAGAGATATAACAAATTATGTATCACAGGTCTCCTCTCCTAGATGAACTACAAGTATAAAATGTACATTGTACTTTAAGCTTTACTATTCCTAAAACTTTTTCGATTATCATGTGATATTATCGCATACACATCTACTCTTTAAGCTTCCATGAACTAGCAAGGTTCTATTTCTGTCCCAGGAACGGTTATATTATTATGATTATATCTTAAATCATTAATATTTTTCACTATGTATTGTTTATTCAATGTAAAAATATTAGATCTTTATAGTTACAAGTATTATACCAAGACTGGGAGTCTGCGATTTAATTATCCAGTGAGTCTCTTGTTTATATTCTGTTTAAAGGAATCGTATTGCCAAGCCAATTTTTGGTGTTTTTATTACTGTTTGTCTACAAATTGTGTCATACTATTAAAGTTATGTGTTGTTAAAAAGCTGTTTAGATCACGTGACACACCCCAGCCAATGGACGTCAACGTGATTGGCCTACGTGCCGCACGCTGATGACGTCATCCCTATGACGCGACGGAGGTCACGTGGCAGCCCCTGTGTACTACCTGATGCACCCTGGTCCATGGGAGTGTGCGTCACATAGCCGCGACTGCTTGCAGCTGCCGGCGCATGACGCCGCAACCCATTGGATTAGAAGTGCCTAGGGTAGGTATAAATAGGCTGTTATTTTACTCTTGCTTCACCTTGATAAAGTACTATTGTACGAAACGCGTAGGTGCGTTCTATCTGTCCTATTTTTGTCCCCTGTATGTGTTTGCTGGCTTAAAACAATTTTGATACTACTGCGGAGTGGCCTGGTCTTGTTTTCCCTGCTTCACATTGCAGGGTGTCTGCAGCTGTGCTCTATCTGCACCAACCACCCTCTTGGACTCATCATTGGATGGATTGCACGCTATTGATCCTAAGAGTGCCCCTTGGATGAGCAGGTAAAGTGCCAATGTGCCTTATTCAAATCCTGCTGTTTAATGGACATAGTTCCTTTTTCATTATACTGTCAGGGTGATTAATGTGTACATCCCGGTGGTTGTCTCAACTGACTCCACTTGTCACTTCCCCTACAGTCACTACGCAGTTATTGCATTATTGAGGGGCACTCCGTCATCGTCAGACCACCAAGTCAATCGTCTCATCATTAATATGTTATAGGAGGTTACCGGTTCGATTTTGAGCACCACATATACCACATCTCTCTTCTTCAGGTCAAGCAATACTGATATACAAAGGAAGCTATGGCTAAAACAGTGTGGAGAGAGGAAAAAAATAAAAACAACAGATATTTACTGTAGATAAGGTAGGGTGTTAATTGTTTGAAGCTAGGGGACAGTGTCAAAGAAAGGTGGGGAGGGGGAGGGATACTGGGGGGGGGGAGAGAAAGTGTGGATAAGAATAGAGGCAAGCAGGATGATTACAAGCAATTTTGATAGGGTGTGAGAAAACCCATGTCCGCATTAAGTCCTTTGGTTTTGGTGTCAAAGAGTCTTATCATTCTGAGTTCAAATGTTTTCCGTTCTTGGGTGCTTTTAAACATTCCATTGAGGATTTTGATTTTTAGATCATTCATGGAATGATCTGGTTGTGAGAAGTGATGTCCCACAGGTGATCAGTATCTTCCTTCTTCGTGTTGGAGTATAGAGTGTCTGTGCATATTCATTCTTCCTTGTAGTTTTTGGCTGGTTTCCCCAATGTAGCAACCTTGGTCACATTTGTTGCACTGAATCATATACACTAAATTCCTGGATGTGCAGCTGTATGATCCTTTAACATTGAATGTTCTATGGTTGTGACTGGCTTTGGGATCCTGGCAAATATGTTTGCAGAGTTTGCAGCGTTTGTTTCTACACGGTTTTGTGCCATTATCCATGTCTTTAAAATCGTTGTGAAGTTTTCTGCTGACTAATTTCTGTTTGAGGTTTGGTGGTTGCCGGAATGCAAGAATGGGAGGTTTGGGAAAGATTTCTTTTAATGTCGCATCCTCTGTCAGCATGGGTTGCAGATCTTTGATTATTTTTCGTATACCCTCTAGGGTAGGGTTGTATGTGGTCACTAACGGTATGCGTGTGGTAGGTTCTTTCTGTCTGTATTGTAGCAGGTGTTCTCGTGGGGCTTTTATTGCAGATGTAATAGTTTTGGCAATGGTCTTTGGTTTATATCCCTTCTGTCTGAACGATTCGGTCAGGGTTGTGAGATGCCTGTTTCTGTCTTCAGTGTCAGAGCATATGCGGTGGTATCTTATAGCCTGGCTGTGTATGATACCTTGTTTTGTATGAGTGGGATGGAAGCTGGAGTTGTGGAGGTAACTGCATCTGTCAGTAGGTTTCTTGTATACAGATGTGTGTAGTTTGCCATCTTTCAGTGTTACTGTAGTATCTAGAAAGTTTACTAGGTTTGCCGAATAATCCATTTTGAGTTTAATTGATGGATGGAATGAGTTCAGGGACTTCTGGAATTGTTTTAGGTTTTCTTCACCCTCTGTCCATATTATAAACAGGTCATCAATGTATCTGTAGTATTTATAGGGTTTGTGGAGGCTTGTAGTTAGGAATCTTTGTTCAAGATTTGCCATGAAAAGATTGGCATATTGCGGTGCCATCTTGGTACCCATTGCAGTCCCCATTAGTTGTAGGTACATTTCCTTGTTGAAGCTGAAGTAGTTGTGTGGGGTTTCCTGGTTTGTGGATTTTGGGAAGCATGTAGAAGATCCCAACTCCTGGGTTGTCAGGTATTAATTGCTTCAATTGTGGTTGCAGGTGGTTAGGGAATGTTTGAATGAGATTCATGAGTTGCTTTGTATATTCCTGGGTTTGATCATGCGTGAGTTTCTTGTAGTAGGTGTTGTCTGTGAGTTGTCTATTGCCTTCTTCTATGTATTTATTTGTGTTCATAAGCACCACTGCGCCTCCTTTATCGGCTGGTTTGATGGTGATGTTGTGGTTGTTTCGCAGTTCCTTGATAGCAGATCTCTCCATGGGGGATAGGTTGTACATAGCTTTTTTCTGCTGTGTTGATGCTAGTAAGGAAACTTGTGATTTTAAGCTCTGTATGTAGCTGTCAAGTATGATGTTGCGTCCTGTTGGTGGTGTGAAGTACGTGTTCTTCTTGTTGTTGTTCTCTGTCATTATGGGGGTGCTATCTTTTTTGTGGAAATATTCTTTCAGTCATAGTCTCCTGAAGAATTCTTCTAGGTCAGAGAATAATTGGATTTGATCCAGTTTGGTGGTGGGACAGAATGTTAGTCCCTTGGAGAGAACAGAGATCTCAGGTTTAGAGAGTTTATAATCAGACAGGTTTATAACTCCCTGGCAGGCTTTGTACTCTTCTGGGTTGAGGTTGTGTATCTGTCTTGAAGAGTCAGTTCTGGTTTCTAGTTCTAAATAGTTGTCCTGCTTTTTGTTGGTTTGAAATCCCTTATGTTGTGTCCATGGTCTGCAGTTATACTGAGAGAGGCGTTGTAGTTTCTTCTGTTTCTTCTTGATTAAGTTCCACTGCAGTCTCTTGTGCAGAGTTTGCATATCTTTTTCCAGTTTGTTGGTATTTGCTCTGCTTTGCAATTGCAGGGTTTGGAGTATTGTGCATGTTTGCCGTTCTAATTCCTGTTTTTTTCCATATAGTTGATGGATCAGTTTGTTTCTCAGTTTCTCACTGAGGCGTTTGCATTGTTCTTCAGCGAAATGGGAATTGTGTGTTGTTGCAAGTGGGTTTTTGATCTTCAGCCCATTTGGTATCTGATAGGAAGTAGATGTCGCTGTTTAGTTGTGATTCCTTTGTAATCAGTTTGGTAAGTGTCTTTTTCATAAGGCTATATGGGGTATCTTCCATCATGAATAAAGCAGAAAATAGCCGTGTTAGTCCAGTTGCGATAGTGCAGAACTAAGGGCCTCATGCAGTAAGCGACGAATATGTGAAATCGGCAAGCTTACCGATTAGCCATGTTATTGGCGATTTTCCCTCTCCGTATGCAGTAAGTGCCGAATCCCTTCAAAATCAAGACGAAAACAAATCCGCCCACTCTCACGATGATTTGCCGATCACACATAGGTGTATCGGCGTGCGTGGCGGGGTGCTGTTACGTTCGCCAATCAAAAATCTTGCTGAATCAGGCAAAAGTCAGCATGTATTGGATAGCGCGCCATATTTAAAGGCAACGTGTACTGTTAATCATTCTCTGTGTTGTTGGGAATGAGAGAGAGAGAGACGCACAGAGCTGGGCGATTTAATATTTGCATATTGACTGAGAGACTTGTTGTGTATTGTGAAAGCTTTGTCCTTTGTTGTTTTGTTTACATATTTGTCTTGTTTTCTATGTGGAAGTGTTTCGTGTGATTGGCTGTAATTTGTTTTCTGTTTTTTGTGAGTGCTGTAAGTATGCCCGCAAAGCGTGGGAAGAGTGATGCTGGTGTGAGTGGTAGTGGTACTCGTGCGAGTATGCGTCAGAGTGAACATACTGTTCAGGGGAGTGCTGTTGCTAGGAGTGCGAGTGCAGTTGCTGGGAGTGTGAGTGCTGTTGCTGGGAGTGGGAGTGCTGTTGCTGGGAGTGGGAGTGCTGTTGGTGGGAGTGGGAGTGCTGTTGGTGGGAGTGGGAGTGCTGTTGCTGGGAGTGGGAGTGCTGTTGCTGGGAGTGGGAGTGCTGCTGGTGGCTCAGTTGCTGATGGGGTGTCTGGTGGTGGCGTGCTTGCTGGTGGCCAGCTTTTGGAGTCTCTTCCATTGGAACAAGGAGAGCCCAGTCAGCAGCAGCCAAGCTCTGAGCCTAAACGTGCTAGGAAGAAACGTGTGGAGCATCCACGTAATCCTCGCTTCAATGACCAGGAAAATAGAGCTCTTGTCACTGGGATTCTGGAGCACTATGACAGTCTCTATGGACATTTAGTACGGACAAGTTCATCAAGCAAAAAAGAAATGTGGGACACAATAATAATTGGTGTCAATGCGTGTGGGAATCGTGTCAGGGACAAGGGGAATTGTCGCAAAAGATTTGACGATATTAAGGCAAAATTGAAAAAGAAAATACAAGACCAACGCGTGCATGCTTCTGGCTCTGGAGGTGGCCCGCCACCACAACGTCTGATCTTAACTCCATTGGAGGAGCTGCTTCGGGGAAAATTACTTCCCATCGTCGTGGAGGTTTTGGCCGGTGACAGGGACATCGGAATTTATCCCTCACAATTTCCACCAGGTGAGAAATCTTACTGTACTAGGCGTGTCCTTGCTTACAGTTATTTAACATATTTCCGCTGCTTTTTATACTGTCTTCACAATATAAGCATACCTACATCTATATATGTATATGTCTGTTTCTCTCTCTCTCTCTATATATATATATATATCTCAAAATAGACATATATGTTGTAGTCCTACTAAAAGCAGTAACTAATATACCACGTGCCATTGCGTGGCATTTACATGTGAATTCCCAAAATGCATTGCTGCAGTGGAAGCAATTGATGGTGGTCGAAGATGGGGAACAACAAGGTAGCACACATGTGTAACACATGCTAATGAGAAATTATTACTAGCTACTGGTACAGAACATAAATATGTATAATATTAATTTGTATATTATTTATTTTACTCCTACAAACACGACATTACTGCCTATTCTAATCATGCATCGAATATATAGCATGCAACGGCCTACAAACATCACTTGCACTAACAAATGTATAGTTGTTTATGAAAAGGTCCATTTTTGCTTTATGTCATATACAGACAGCATAATGAGGCACACGTAGCATATGTTATGTCATTGTGTTCATAACTTGCACACTTCAGACGACTATTTAGCTCCTCTACCATTGTGTTAAAGCAGCTGCAATGAATATGTCATCACAGCATACACGTCAACAGAGGGGGTGGGGTTCAGCACACACCCAAATTACAGGGTCATCTTACGGTCAACTTAGTTCACAAAATTTTCACCTGTTTGAAGTAATTGAAAGTTCTGGCTGATTAGGGTTTTTGGGGAAGGGAATACCGTTCTTACAACCTGACTAGCAAAACTGAAGGTAATCACACTCATTTGAAATCTTAACTCTAGGTACTAAATCCCCCAACAAGTCATTAGTTATCAAACCGTACGTCACACATTCGTTCACTCATATCTATAGTTGAACTGATATCAACAACACATTATCACACACTGCATGTGTTGTGTTGTTGAGTGGCAGCCACATTCAGGCGTGCCACAGCTTCTATTAATGTACCACACATATCCTCTACCAAAAACGGATCTTTCTGCAATATGACCACCTTCATGATAACCATTGTGAATGTTCATCTCATGATAGTTATGTACATTATGATACTGATATGACTACACAACATATGATTTGTATGTACAAATGTAATCAATTTATCCTAACGCATTACTGCAGAAACATAGTATGTTGTATGTTAGGGAACTCAAAAATTCTAAGTACACAGGCATGTACATTGTTATTACAACTATTTATGTTCACTTTCACACACACATTTTCGGTTAAGGAACTGATGCTGTTAGTTACTCATAAATACAGAACATACAATAACTGTTTGTTCAATATTTACACATGTAAATGTACAACTGATGTTATTGTTATATATAGTTGCCCCTGGAGGACATGTGTCACCTGAGACGGAACAAGTGTCTTCACCTGGGTCATGCAGCTCAACACACCTAGAAGGTGAGTGTATGAGGTGGTGCCCATATAATATGTGCACTTCTATATGTCATGTTGTCATGTTCATTATTTGTTTTGCACATGTTCTTTAAATAGGATTACTTAGTGTCAGTGAAAAGGAAGTTTTTTAAGACAACATGTATTGTGTTTGTGATGTTAAGTTTCATGTAGGAGTTGTGAGTTAAGAGCAACTTTTCATTCATTCTTATTTCATACTGAGTCCAAACATTATTCGTAAGGCAAGGTAGTTTTTAATGTGACGTTATAAAACGTATGGAAACATGTTAGGTGTTACTTATCACACAGTATAATTACATAGTAAAACAGCACACATTAACATGCCATTTCATAATGTGTACATTTATTTTTAGCACATGATGATGATGATGATGATGATGATGATGATGATTCCGCCATAGACACCGAAATGCAATCAAGTGACCATGAAGAGGTTCCCATTGAAATAGTTACACAGCCAAATCGTCCATCAATTAACACATACGATGCAATAGTAGCTTCTGAGGGAAAAATTGTTGAAGCTGAAAATCGTCGCCATTCAGATCTGATGACACTGCACGAAAGAATGATATCACTGCAGGAAGAAACGATATCACAATTGTCACATCTCCACAGAGTCTTCATTGAAGTGCCTAAACAATTGCAAAAAATAAACACGTCATTAGAAGCATTAGTTGTTCAGCAAACCCAAGCTAATTACTTGAGAATGACTACAGTACCAAATTTCAACTTTAACACATCACAGGAAGAATCTTTACATGGTGGTCATTTTTCACCCCATGCATCTGATGTTCAATCCCCAGGTCGGGATGTTACCGGTAAAGTAGCAGAATGTTCTGTGCATGTTCCTGACAACATCCTACCGCTGCCATCTGTAGAAATTCTGGAGCTGACACCTACAAAGGAGGCGGCAAAAACAAAAATGCACAAGCAGTTACTACTGACCAGTTTTTGGACACAAACTAAAAAACCCAAACATGAAACGGACCAACCATCAGTTGTGCAATGTGTACCAACTTGCTCACATTTGTCAGTGGGCACAAGCCCTTTCCGTGATCAGTCACTGCCCACAAGCCCTGCCCATGAACAGTCACTGGCCACAAGCCCTGCCCATGAACAGTCACTGGCCACAAGCCCTGCCCATGAACAGTCAATGGCCACAAGCCCTGCCCGTGAACAGTCACTGGCCACAAGCCCTGCCCGTGAAGTGCCACAGGCCACTCAAAGTGGCTCTGTTGTGACTAAAGTTGTAGCTAAACGAAAAAGAAAAATCCAAGAGACAACAAGCAGGCCTGTGACTCGCTTTCAAAAGGAACAAAAATAATAAATGTTATAATTAAGTAAATATGTCTTTGGCCTTGTTTTGTTGAGTTCAGATTATCTAATGAATATTGTATGTATGCTGAAGACCTGTTGTTTGCAAACATTCAAGTATGTCATTATACACGTGAAGTTTTAGAAATGTTAACAGTCCTAATGAATGGTGTTATTAATATTTATGTATTTATCATCTGCTCAGTAATGGTCCACCAGGACCCAGTTGCTATGTTTAGAGAAGGTGCCATTTACTTACCTGCAAAACATTGTATTTGTGTGTGTTACTTGATGTAATCATTGCATGTAAATATTATTCACATGCAATTAAAAACACACATCTATTTAACTGCTAACATCTTTCTTGTCCGTGTACAGCAGGATTAAGTGTTAAATATTACTTACCTTCACCTTGCTTGAACATTCTAATGTTGTCATTTAATAATTTATGAGTTCTGTTTTCAATAACATATCTGTGAATGTTTAGTAATATATATGTAGTATGTATGGATATATGTACACACACACACAGTGTGTGTGTATATATATATAAATATATATATATATATTATTTGTACTATCTAAACTGGTGTACATGTATTTTCACAAAACATACACTTAATGCTTCCTTGTGAAAACACAGTATTGTAATAATACACACCTAATGTTTGTGAGATATACTTACTGTGAGCCTATAACAGTATGGGCCTTAAACAATTATTAATCACTTAATTCACTCATGTTTATCACCATTGAAATAGGTTTCATACAAGGCCTACTTACTGCCATCAATATGATCTGTGTAGAACTGGATTACATAGATATATTATTGGTTGTAACACTACAAGCCTTCTAAATTAAAAAAAGGCGTTGGTTGATGGTAAATCACAATTGCTCAGAAGCCTATGCAAAAGGCCATACAACATTGTAAGCCTCTATTATTTAAACCTTTAAATAAATCACAACAATATTAAAATCCCTCTTTACATATAAGCCATTAAATATTGTAATATACACACACATTAAAAGTTTGTTTTTACACACATATACATATGTATATTGTAATATATATATATATATATATATATATATATATATATATATATATATATATATATATATATATATATATATATATATATATATATATATTTATGATATATATATATATATATATATATATATATATATATATATATATATATATATATATATATATATACTCATATACACACTTACTTAAACTCTGATGCAGTCAGGGAGTTAACCAGACGGAAAAATAGACACTGAAATGTATGGGGAAAAAAAGATTAAAACATTTGCAGGTGTGTGTGTTTATTTCATTATATGGCTGTGTAAGCACTATTTTCATAAAGCGGACAATGTTTCTTTCCTCAACCCACATTGTTTTTTAATTAAAATTGTACAGTTGTTTTGAGAAAGTAGATAAAAGTAGCTTAATGTGGCATTCACACTGAAATGCCTATCAGAAACCACAAATGTGAACAAATTATTTGTACAACTCCAATTGGTGGTTGAAAACAGGAGTAAAAGAAGAAACATTTTCTGACCTTGAATGGAAAGACACTAAATAGATAACATTCTAATAGTGTAAGCATTCTGAGCAGAGAACATTGAAGTAGAGTCACATTTTCTGTTAAGCTGCAATGGCTGACGATAGCATTCAAAACAGCCATCCACACAAAGGCTATAAAATGATGATAGCGGAGGCGATCGTCTCAACTGCGGAACAGAAAGCCAACGTGGGACAAATCTATGATTTGATTAGAACAAAGTATCCTTATTACCAAGAACCTGGGCGGGCGCGAAATTTTAAATCCTCTGTAAGATTTACTTTATCAACTAATGAATGTTTTGAACGTGTGCAGGATAACCTAAAAGAAAGGTATGGTTTTTGGCAGATTGCTTAGGAAAATAAAATCACCGTGGAACACGGCACATATATAGTGCTAAATAGCATATTTCTTCCTAATAACAATAGCAATGGATCCGCTACTACTGTTCCGTGTGAATCGATACCTGCTGCAATATCTGCACCCTCCATTCCTGAAACACACATTCTACAAGAAAATAACTACTATGATTTTTTACCAAGCCTTTCTGCTGCAAACGCATTCGAATGGGTAACCGAAGAAATGAACCTACCTCCGGACCAATTGTTTGAAGAAGGCAGTGGCGATTCCTATGAGCGCCTCATGGAGGAGATGTGTGTCATACAGGATTCAGCGTTTGGGTCAACCATGGATGCAAATGCATTGGTTTTCTGGAGCGACCAGTTGCAGGCAGACAAAGTGTTACTTCTACAAGAATGTTAAATATAACAATCGTTATGCCTTGACTCAGCGTAAAAAGTTTTTTTTTTTTTGTAACCACCATTTTTACTTTAAATGCGTGGATACAGCGTAACATTGCAGACTGCATAACATGTAGCGATCACAAACACATTGTTTCCTATTACAATATAGTAGAACCAGAAAGATTAGTACACATTGCTCACGGAATAAATATACGTACTTTCCCATCCCTTTAAACATATTAGCAACATGTTACCATAACTGTAACACACACCTGTTTTTTTTATCATGCAACATCTTTAAAAAAAAACCCGGTCGACCACGTATGACGTGGGACCCTTGTCATGTGCCAAGGCGTCCTTAAAAAGGATTACGGATGTAAGTCCCGTCCCCAAGCGACGTGCGCGCGTCAAAGCCTATTGGCTGTGTTGTTTTGTTATAGTTACGGTAACTGCACTGTGTCATGCGTGCGCGTCTGTGTTTGTGGGCGTGCACTGGGCGTTAGCCGAATGTTAATTGAGTGGGAGGAGTGTTTGCGTGCGCTTCACGCTGGCTTAACATGACGTCACACGTATTGCATTTGCACATTGTGTTATCGGCCGTGCTTTCTGTCCACACACGTCTGTTTAAAAAGAATACAGATGTAGTCGTTTAGAACGAATGTAGTTTCTCCTTCATTGTATTAGAAAGAAATATTTTATGCTTAATGGTATTTACAACATGTATTGAACGCACAACGTACGCATTGTTTTGCGCATGCGCTAACACTTAGTCGACCCAAGCGTGAAGTGCGTGCGCACATTAAGATGTGCGCGCACATTTTTAAGTATACACCCAACGTTAACTTCATATACATAGTTATGCGTGCTACTAATTTTACTAACTAATACATAATGATGTATAGTTGTACTTCTAACATATAACAGAGTGACGTGTGTATCTACACAATCATATAGAGATGTGTAACGCGTTGTCACGGATACATATATAGTAAGGTGCCATCTTTGACCACCATGTGTTTGCTGTATTTCAGAGATGTCGGGCAAGATACAATCGGATCAATGTATGATTTCAGAAGAGTCTACCTTTATATGCGATGATTGTGAGGAGGAGCCACCGACTACTATACTACATATGGAACTAATTTTATATTGCTTGCAGCGCTTATTAACAAACAATTACAAATGTGATACCCTTATGCCTATATTGCATAAGCACTTAATTAACATAATGATGTTGCAAAAGAGTGCAGCTAGAAATTTTCTTGACTGTTCTTTAATTACTACTAACATTTTATGGCATGATGTGTTTTATATATAACAACCATTCCCACTCTGCTAACACATTTGTGTATTCTATTGTGTAATGGAACGTATGACTGTCGAAACTATGTCATAATAATAATAATAATAATAATAATAATAATAATAGCATGTTCTTGTATAGCGCTACTAGTTGTACGCAGCGCTTTACAGAGACATTTTGCAGGCTGAGGTCCCTGCCCCGTGGAGCTTACAATCTATTTTTTGGCGCCTGAGGCACAGGGAGATAAACTGACTTGCCCAAGGTCACAAGGAGCCGGTATCGGGAATTGAACCAGTCTCCCCTGCTTTAAACTCTCTGTGCCAGTCTGTGTCTTTACTCACTGAGCCACTCCTTCTCCCAATGTAAAGGACACTTACAACCAACTAGCCATTTATAGTTAAAAATTTCTTGTTACATGGGTATGTTGATGAAATGGTTTGGGACTGTAGCAAAGAATGTTATTGGTAAGATGTTGTGGTCCCCTACAATGCATGATGTTATGAATATTACATCAACATCATGTAATGAAGTACGTTTATGTGTATATTTCATGTACCAAACTAAGTATAGTTTACTGTGTTCATTAAACTTTCTAAACATAAATAGTACAGTCAATATGATGATATAACCTACCATAATAAACCTGCTGTTATCATTTGTCGGTGTTATACATGGATCATAAACAAATTGATACAGACACAAACAGTTGTCTTAAAAAGTGTGCCTATGCTAATGTGCATGTGATTGACGTTTATATTTTGAGAATACTTGTTCATTATCATCATGAAAATGATGAAGTGACGTCAATGACATTCCAAATATATTAACAACATTGTCATTGTGGGTAATTATTAATGCAAAATTACAGTAACATTTTTGACACAATTGTGGTTTTGATTACAGTGTGACACTTGTTACATGTAGGTCACATCAACACACATGTGTGACTTATACATACACATGTGACAATGTTTAATTAATGTTGACAAATAATTTATAGCATTAATAATCACCTACATTGCTAAATATAAGATGTACAACGCATTGCTGTGATTACAGGCATTCATGCATGGAGTGTTATGATCAGTCAATTGCATCCGTGATTAATGAGCTCCCGTAAGTTAAAAAATATCTACAGTTATCCCCTTCTCTCCAAACACCTCTATATTACATTAATGGAAATTATAAGGGAACATACATTAAATGTGATGAAATGGGAGTAATCATTTTATAATACAATGCACATTAAACCTCATTAGTAGCTAAATGCATGTACATGATACAGAAAGTACATGTATGTAACATTTATCATTTACCAATATGTTGGATTTTTAGTTCAAATAATTATACGAATATTGAGGTAGGCACATCTTATTACAGATGTCAGCAAATATACATACCATGATCAGTCATACTGGAGATATACCTATAATGCAATGGAACAATATATAAATTGCAAACATTGACATGCCATCTTCAGTACCGTAAGCAACACAGCAAAGTGTGTATTTGGTGTTAAATGTGCAACACCATGTATATTTTATGACATTCAAAATGTAAACCAGCCTGGTGTACACATCATATGGATGTACATGTTACACTGCAACAATAACATTGTATGTAACCATACTGCAAGAATGAATGACTATGGCCATACTATGTGTATTGTGTTTGCATAAGGAACAACACAAAGCTAAAATATTACTGCTTTGTTACACCAGTTGTATTCACATACACACAACTAATTTACAATGGAAGAGGGATTATATAACCTGTGTAACAATAACATACCGGTGCCACATCCCTTTGTGCACACAGCAGAGAAAAGAAAGGTGTGCAACCCATATTCATCTGTGTCCTAACAGAAGGTTATATAAAGAAACATTATTGTTAATATAACATAATTAATCTATAAAAGTAGTACTAGGAACATATATGTTTTTACTTACAAGAAAAAAACGAATTTATGAGATTCTGGCGTGTCTGGCCACCACTGGCTGTTTGTTCATTTTCAGCAGCTACATGGGTGGGATGCTCGTCTACCAAAGGCTCAGCTATGTCTGATTGTACATTGGGTCTGAGTGCCACATTGTGCAAAATGCAACAGGCAATTATAATATCAGACACTTTTTGAGGCTTGTATAGAAGAGCCCCATCAGTTCTGTCGAGACACCTAAATCTGGTCTTGAGTAGGCCAAATGTCCTCTCTATAACAGATCTTGTAGAGATATGGGCTGCATTGTACCTCTCCTCTGCTTCAGTTTGAGGGTTTAGCACCGGAGTCAAGAGCCACGGCCTATTTCCGTATCCTGAGTCACCTATAATCAATGGAGTATAGGCGCCATTGGATACTTTCCCTTCCCATACTATAATCAATGGAGCACACATAAGCTTACATTAGTGATAAGATTCTACAATGTAAACATTCCTAAAGAAAAATGTGTTTTGTGTTACAACATCCAAATCTGTACTCACCCAGCAGCCAACCATGTTCAAAATGTCCCTCCTCGAACGCATGGAAGACTAAAGAGTTCCTCAGGATAGAGGAATCGTGACTGGAACCAGGGAATTTGGGTACCACATGCATTATCCTCATCATGGCATCACATACCACCTGTACATTCAGTGAATGGTAGTGCTTACGATTACGGTAAACATGCTCACTCTGACTAGGTGCAATCAAAGCAACATGTGTGCAATCGATTGCACCCAGCACACATGGTATCTCTGCTATATTATAAAAGCCATTCCTGACTTCCAGCCACTCTGTCGCCTCTGTAGGAAAATGAATATAATTCCTAGCGCGTCTATTGAGTGCATAGAGAAACTGGGTAAAGGCCCGCGAGAATGTAGATTGCGAGACCCCGCCCACTATGCCCACAGTTGTCTGGAATGACGCGGAAGCAAGATAATGTAATGAGCACAGCATTTTAACAAGCCCAGGGACTGCACGACCTCTGGCTGTCAAAAAATCAAAATCTCCCCTTATCTCTTCATAAAGAGATAATATTGCTGCTGAACTCAAACGATAGCGACTGACTATCTCCTCCTCACTCATCCCATCTAACAGGGTTCTCTCCCTGTACACATGCGGACGAGGCACAACTTGTCTCCTCTGTCTTCTCCTCTGATCTCCTGTCCCTCTACCTGTCCCTCGGCCTGTCCCTCTCCCTGTCCCTGTCGTATCCGCGTGCCTGTCCCTGTCCCTGGCTCTGTCCCTCCCTTGCCCTATGTCATTCTCTTCATCAGCAAACATGTCATGAAAAAGAATGTTCCTCTGTCTCCTAAACAATCGCAACATTTTGAAATGAGTAGCTGTGAATGAGCAGGTAATGGGCGTCCTTTAAATAGGTATGTGATGATGTCAGGTGACATAGTAAAAAGCAAGGTGTTATATTAACATATTAAAGTACTTGGCTCACAAGCTGTGTCCATTTGATCAAAGAATTATTTGTTCTGTGTATTCAGCAGGCAATCATGATATTTGCCAATGATGTAACGTGAAGCTTTGTACAAACATTGTTTGAAAATTATTAGTGTAATGTGCAATGCATGTAACACTTCTGAACGCAACAGTCAGTCATGTAAATAGACAAAAAGCCTGAGATTGACGTGTAAAATGTTTGCTGCAACATGTGTAATTAGCCATGTTATTGTCACATGTTCACAACAATGAATTCTCGTGTGCATATGCATACATTTATGTAATGAGGATAGTTGCTATTGAATCAGTTAGAAAGGTGTAACAATGATTAACTACTGTCCTTGTGTGTATAAGTTAGCTTGAAGTGCTTGTAATGCAACGTTTACAATGTAAACATGCTATGTGATTGACTGGTTATTAGAAAAGGTGAATAAACCGCTCATCCGTATATGGTATTTGGTGCTTGAATGCAATCTATAACAGGTGCTTTGAGGGGAAAAAAGTTTATATTACAGAGTAGATCCCAGAAGGTACAATATATTTGATGAACTGCGACTGTGGCCTCAAATATGTTGGAAAAACACACAGACCTCTAAAGACCAGAATTTTGGAGCATATAGGAAATGTACGGAACTCTACAGACACACCGGTAGCCAGACATATAATTGAACATCATAAAGGGGATTCGAGAGTCATGCACTTTTGTGGCATCGAATATGTACCCAGGGACCCTCGAGGGGGCGATTGGGATAAACGACTACTTCAGAAAGAATGTCGTTGGATCTACCAACTCCAGACCCTCTCACCCCTGGGTCTCAACGAGGGTTTCATATATTCCCCTTTTATCTAGAATTACATCATTGTTATACCACAAGAGGACACATAGTATCCTATATGGGTTTGACAAGATAGATGTACTTGTATATATATATATTTTTTGACTGATGCAATCAAAATCACCATTTAATATATATATCCAGTCAAGGTCTATAACCAAAGCATACTCATTACAAATGTTTATGACACACGTGAATACACTTTTTACCCACTATTATTCACTATTCCCCTCACATGCTATTAAATATGCACACAACTATCATCACCCCAGTTTCTGGACACACCTTTTCACAAGTCATAATAATATTTATAGCAATGGGAACAAGATGTGGGATATCAGTACTTAGAATAAATATACCTTAAGTAATTCGGACCTGTATTGACCCTAGGGGCAGGTCTTAATGAAAGATCATTCCTACACTATTTATATACCATTGTTTTCACTTCCAATTTATATATGTTTATATATTCACTATCACACTCACTACATGATATTTCCATGTCACATGAATATTCACAATTTTAGAGCATGTATCAATATCAGAATGTCTTGTAGTTAAATATACCTTATGTAATTTGGACCTGTATTGACCCTATGGGCAGGTCTTTAGGATAGACCATTCCTACACAACCTTATATCAGTTTCATCACCCATTCAAATGATTATGACACACGTGAATACACTTTTTACCCACTATTATTCACTATTCCCCTCACATGCTAATATATCCTAATATTAAATATGTACACACCCATCATCACCCCAGATTTTGGACACACCTCTTCACAAGTCATAATAATATTTATAGCAATGGGAACAAGATGTGGGATATCAGCACGTAGAATAAATATATCTTAAGTAATTCGGACCTCTATTGCCCCTTGGGCAGGTCTTAATGAAAGATCATTCCTACACTATTTATATACCATTGTTTCCACTTTCAATTTATATATGTTTATATATTCACTATCACACTCACTACTTGATATTTCCATGTCACATGAATATTCACAATTTTAGAGCATGTATCAAAATCAGAATGTCTTGTAGTTAAATATACCTTATGTAATTTGGACCTGTATTGACCCTATGGGCAGGTCTTTAGGATAGACCATTCCTACACAACCTTATATCAGTTTCATCACCCATTCAATTAACATGATACAAACAATGCTACATATACAATGAATTTACAGTGACCAATACAGACAGATCTCTTAGAGACAGTTCACAAATTTTATTAATCCCACACTATTTTATTTTTATCATCACCTTATATATCACTTAAATAATTAGACACCAGACCATGAAATATGCATACATTTATTATGAACTACTCATGTTTTAACACAATAGTATTGCATCAGTCAACCACATCTCTTAGTTCAACCCACAATACATGCAAGGATTGGATGTTCATTCCGGGACATACATCAATAAGTCATTATCCTGACAAACTCTAATGCTATTAAGCTCTATAAGAGGTTAACACTACAGGACATAAGACACTTCGCATAATGGCGAAGTATCCCTCCACTGACCCGATTGGATCTCGGGCAGAAATCACGCCCCCATGACTCAGAGGGGCGGGATATATTTTTTCCTATAAATACTCACCGGCATAGCAAGGGAACACACTCCTCCCCTTGAAGAAGCGTGTCAGTCTACGCGAAACGATCGTCGGGACGTGGTGACGTCACGAGTGACGTCATCAGAAGTGGCAGCGTCAGCGAGTAGAGACAGCAGCACTTTGGAAGACAGGCTTGTATCGATACAGGATACACAGTGAATTGTATGTGTGTGTCAAGTGGTTTTTCCCGCAGTGGGGGCTTACAACCAAACATACAAGAGATATTTGAATCTATAATATCGTTGTATTAGTCTTCCTGAAACAGAGTAATCTGTACCAACTATGGGATAACTATATCCTTAAGCTATTAATAATCTGACTGTGATATCATTAGTTTTGGCCACACCTGCAAGCAGAGACAGCTGCGTTTTGAATACAGATATGCACTAAGCTAGCAAACTTTATATATATGTAATGAGTGGTTTTGCCCGCAGTGGGGGCTTCTAGCTTACCATTTATTCTGCACTAGAGATACCGTTATCTACCATATTGCTGCAGGGACAACACCGTGTTGAATATAGGCTTACACCATAGCAGCAAACCCTTGCAAGTGTGTTTCACATGGTCTTGCCCACGGTGGGGGCTTCCAGTTTACCATTTATACTCTACAAGAGATAATAGAATCTACCATAGTGTTATATTGGTCTCTTTGGAAACGGAACCCTCTTGCACTAAACTTGCTTCACCTACGGGATGACCATATCCCATAGCCATTAACACACCGTGTATCACCAACTACCATAATATATAGTGTCCCGAACAAACACAACTTACGGCGAAACCACTCAGACACAGAACTATATACATTCACTTATCTCTCATCTATCCTGTCCCTTCAGGGTTACACACAGTATATATGATGTACTGTACCCTTGGATAGAGGTTACCTGTATATTTACCAACCCATCAATACAGCCATAGAGACTACATCTCTGATAATACTCCATCTGCCATTTAGGTTTGAAGGAGCATACTTACCTGCTTGTCCACCAACAGTTAAAATCGCTATTTAGACGTTTGTGGTGAACCTACTATAGCGATACACTGCTAACTCACCCAACCACTTCAATACGGGGTATTTTTAATGTTTGAATGTTTTATATGTGTTTTTAATCCTGATCAAGTACAATTAATTAATAAAATTTTATTATTTTTCCTGAGCTAATCCGGTCGAGAAGGGCCACACTTTGTCCTATCTAAAGGTATTGATACCGATAGACTATTGTAAGTCTCACCATTGTGTACTAACATTGAGTGCTTATCGTATGAGGGAGCCTTTTCTGATCCTTCTGGGATCTACTCTGTAATATGTGATTGACTGTCCATTAACTGACGTCATGAAAAAAGGGAGGACCCAAAGTACATGTAAACATGAGAAGAAAGATGTACATGAACGTTTAAAGATGCGTTACACATTACAAGCATTGTGTAATGTAAAGCAACATGAATATACGGTGGATGTGTTAGATGTGTGACATGTGTAACATCATATAAACAATTGTCGCTCAGTTCAGTAAAATGTGTGATATGATGTGAGGTTCTCCTTTAAGAGTTGAGTATAGGATTTTCCCTTGACACATCATCACATGATGAGTACACTACCGACACACTTAATCCGAGCAGGGCTAGTTCCACAAGCCGGGGGATGCCCCGGCTTGCTAGCCCCACTCCCTCGGCGTGCCGCGCATCACCGATGCGCGGTCACGTGTCATCGGGTGCCAGCGCCCCCTGCACGCGCGTCCAGGGCTCCCCGGCGGCAGGGGGTTCCGAGGGACCCGGCGGACCCGGCAGCGGGAGGGAGAGCGCCCCGATCGGAGGGCGCTCTTCCGCTGCTTCGGCGCGCGCCCGGCACCCTCCGGCGCGCGCCAGGTTACTGCTGCGGCCGAGAACGGGCAAATGCTCGAATAAACTCGGCCGCAGCAGTAATGTGACACGCAAATGATGAAAACATCTAAAAGTACAATGTAAATCAAATAATACACGTCAGGTGTGACACAATGCAGTGAATGCCCCCCACACTGTAATGCTAATCAAATTTGTATTGTGAGCAATGGAACGTAAACAGTGCTATAATGTTATACGTCCCCGCTCCAATGACTTCATTGATGTGCAGATGGTTTTTTTTTTCTAAGTGCCGTTCCGGCAGCCTTAGCGATCGTTCTCCCCTCCAACTTGCCAACTTTAGTTGGCGGGAGAAATTGGCCATAACATCTCAATTTCTTAGTGCCGATCAGCCCCGATAAGCTGATTTTGCTACTTGAATACAGCCGATTTAAAAAAGTGGCGATAAGTGCCGAAAACAGGCTTATCGACAGTAGACTGGCCATAACAAAATTATCGGCTACGAAACCTGCCGAAATCAAGCACATATCGGCGCTTACTGAATTTCAAACCCAATTTTGCCTATAAAATGGCGAAAAAAGCCTTATGAACGCTTACTGCATAGAGCCCTAAGTGTTGCTTCTAACACTTAACACCCTACCTTATCTACAGTAAATATCTGTTGTTTTTTTTTCCTCTCTCCACACTGTTTTAGCAATAGATTCCTTTGTATATCAGTATTGCTTGACCTGATGAAGAGAGGATAACTCTCGAAAGCTTGTCCTATGACATAAGTTGTTAGTCCAATAAAAAAGGTATCACTGAATACTGAAGAACTCATTTATTCCGCAACTGGACAAACACGGCTATTTTCTGCTTTATATATATATATATATATATATATATATATATATATATATATATATATATATGTAACCTCAACAACCCCTATAACCCCTAACATACACATATATGCACATCAATGATACTAGAGGCCGGCGGGGGCCCTCGGGTGTTACCCGCAGGCCTGCAGTACCAATTATGTGCCCCCCCAAATTAATGTCTAAACACATACATACTTATAAAGAAATAACCCCCCCCCCCCTTAACACATACAGTATAGTAATGGCCACAATTACTATTATCCACAAAGGGATAATAGTGAATGTGCCCATTTTAAATACATAAACAGCAATAAATACATTAAATACATATAGCACTCACCCATGTCCGGCTGCCACAATGAAGGCCATCCTCCTCTTCATCCTGCCCATGCCCCCTCCGCTGCTGCAAAACAGACACAAGAATGAAAACATCCAATGTAATGTCCCCTAACCCCTTAATCACCATAGCGGTTAATAACCGCTACAGTCATTAAGGGGTTAACCTACCCTCACCTACCACTAGGGATGCCTACATACCCTCCCACACTAACACCCCACCCCGTGAGGCCTGACCACCCTCACCCACTACCCACAAGGGAGGCCTACCCACATAACGTTTGGGAACCCCCCCCCCCACACCCAGAACCCACAATAAAAACAATACGACACACAATAAACATCATTATATTTATTAAATATATTACCCACCCCTTGTGCCCCCCATAAATATAAGATTTATCCTTTTACAAACAGGGTTCATAACACAGCCCCACGCGAATCCCCGGCGGGCTGGCGGGGCACCTGACAAACCTACAGGGTACCAGCAACTCGTTTAAAACAGGTTCTGGAGGCCTGTTGGTGGGTCCCGCCAAGCGCCATGGCCCCCAGGTGGTCTTGGGTCACCGTGGGCCACAATTGGGTCCCCACGGTAGGCCCAAGGATGTTTGGGAGCCCCGGGTCAGACCCACAGGTGTCTGCGGGGCCTCGGGTGGTTCCCATGGGGGTCTGGGGAACTCATGACTGCTCACTATGGGTCTGCGGTGCCCCCACGGATGTGGGACCACCGCTTCATCCCCGCACCTATGGGTCGGCGGTGCCCCCACGGATGTGGGACCACCGCTTCATCCCCGCAGACTACGGGTCCGCGGTGCAACCACAGATGTGAGGCCACCGCTTCATCCCCGCATGTGTCACCCATGGAACCACCAGCCTGATACCCGTAAGATACCCGAGGAGACCACAGGTGGTCACATGCCAATCAACACATTGCATTTACATTGTATATATGATGCATACAATCTATGCACCATATACATTCTGCAAATGAATGTTAACAATAACATTGCAAGCAAAATACAAATACCTCCCAACAAGTATACTATTTTAACCAATCCAGAGAACATAAAGTAATTACCATTCATTAATGACATCCCTAGACAATTTACATTCCATCCCTAACAATTAAACAATTAACTAATTCAAGCCTTTAACATAACAATTTAGCCTGTGAAAAAATATATGTACCAACAAGAATACAAAATTGAAAACCAAGGCTAACCCTGACCTCAAGTACACCATACAATATCAACAATTACATCTATCTAATTTTAAAATACATTATACACACATTTATGCATAGCAGCTTAGATAAATTAATTTAAAACACAGCAAAGCAAGCTTTTAAAACAACATCATTTCTTACCCTGTATGTATATATCTCTCTAGACATACTTACATACATACATACAGTGGCAAGAAATGATATACCACAAATAAATAAATACACATGTTAAAAAAGCATTAAAAAAAATTAACAAGTTCAATTAAATACATTTCTTTAGTTCACTTACCATTACTTGACCCTACCGACTCCTGTTGAACAGCTTACTCACGAACAAAACCACCAGGCACAGGAACCCATAAAATAAAAAACCATAAAAAAATAAACATTAAACTAAAAATCCAAATCAATCCACAGGTCTTCAATTTGTAATCCATCTTCATCTGTATTTTTCTTTCTTCTATCTTCTTCCGGGGTCTTCTTCCCATCTTCGGCCACGCCCTGGTCTTCTTTCTTCAGTAGGAGGTCCTTCCTCCTCGGCGGCTGGCTTCAAAATAAGACGACATAGGCTTTTAAAGGCCTATGACGTCACATTTTCATCATGGTTCCCACGGTCCTGATTGGGCCATGAAAACCATGTGTTTTGGCCGATAAAAAAAAAAATGAATGACGTCACTTAAAGGCAATGAAAGCACAGCCAATCAGAATGGCTTTGTTTCAATTGCCTTTAAGATGACGTCATGAAAAGAAACATGGCCGGCCTCACATGGTACGGTAGCCAATCAGAGCGTGGGAAGTCTATCCCTACTCTGATTGGCTCCCGTACCATGTGACAGGCTTTCAATGACGTCACATCCGTTCTCCCCCAAGCCTCTGTCACATGGTATCATAGAGCCAATCAGAGTTGGGATGGTGTTCCCATGCTCTGATTGGCTACCGTACCATGTGAGGACGGCCATGTTTCTTTTCATGACGTCATCTTAAAGGCAATTAAAGCAAAGCCATTCTGATTGGCTGTGCTTTCATTGCCTTTAAGTGACGTCATCATTTTTTTTTTATCGGCCAAAACACATGGTTTTCACGGCCCAATCAGGGCCGTGGGACCCACGATGAAAATGTGACGTCATAGGCCTTTAAAGCCTATGTCGTCTTATTTTGCAGCAAGACGCCGAGGAGGAAGGACCTCCTACAGAAGAAGAAGGCCAGGGCGTGGCCTTAGAAGACAAGAAGACCCCGGAAGAGAGCCACAGATAGAAGAAAGAAGAATACAGATGAAGATGGATTACAAATAGAATACCCGTGGATTGTTTTGGATTTTTAGTTTAATGTTTATTATTTTATGGTTTGTTATTTTATGGGTTCCTGTGCGTGGTGGATTGGTTCGAGAGTAAGCTGTTCAACGGGAGTCGGTGAGTGGGTCAAGTAATGGTAAGTGAACTAAAGAAATGTATTTTATTTAACTTGTTAATTTTTTTAAAAGCTTTTTTAACATGTGTATTTATTTATTTTTGGTATATCATTTCTTGCCACTGTATGTATGTATGTATATATGTCTAGATCGATATATACATACAGGGTAAGAAATGATGTTGTTTTAAAAGCTTGCTTTGCTGTGTTTTAAATTAATTTGGCTATGCTGCTATGCTTAAATGTGTGTATAATGTATTTAAAAATTAGATAGATGTAATTGTTGCTATTCTATGATGTACTTTATGTCAGGGTGAGGCTTGCTTTTGTATATTGTATTCTTGTTGGTACTTATATTTTTTCACAGGTTAAATTGTTCTGTTCAACGCTTTAATTAGTTAATTGTTTAATTGTTAGGGATGGAATGTAAATTGTTTAGGGATGTCATTAATGAATGCTAATTGATGTATGTTTACTGGATTGGTTTAAATAGTATACTTGTTTGGAGGTATTGGTATTTTGTTTTGAATGTTATTGTTAACATTCATTTGCAGAATGTATATGGTGCATAGATTGTATGCATCATATATACAATATAAATGCAATGTTTTGATTGTCATTTGAGGTTTTTGATTGGCATTTGAGGATTTTGTGTCAGGACGTGCTCACCACAAACGAGACGGGACCGCGGTGCTAAGGTGGGATAGGATATAACGCCACCCACAGCCACGAGGGCACATCTTGAGAGTAGAGTGGTCTGGGAGTCCGGATCGGGGCAGGAGAGGTACGGATGGTAGAGGGTGCTGTTTGCTAAATCCGGGGTTAGATAGAGGGATGTAATCATTTACCGTTTGCCGAGATCGGGATGCCAGAGGTGCGGAGAGTCGTGTTGCCGTATGCCGAGTTCGGGATGCCAGAGGTGCGGGTAGACGTAGCGGAAGCCGGTTCGGTACACGAGGAAGACTGCAAAACAAGACAGGACAAGACAGGACTAGGGAGGCAGAGAGTGATGAGAACAACTGGTTCTATGCTCAGCCGATGAGTTAATGAAGCTGCAGGGTATATATAGGCAAGAGTGTCCAATGGCCGAGTAGCAAGGTGGAGGTGTGTGAATGGGCCAGACTGAGCCAGGGATAGGTCCAGAGTAACTCCTGGGGGAGGGAGTAGGCGAACGGATGTATTTGATTGCAGCATTACAAATGGGCGATATGCCTTTAAGAGGCTGATGCTCCTCTATGTGGGCGTGCCCCCGTGTGGTCGTTCCTGCGCGCGCGTGACCGGACACATGCCCAGACCCGACACTAGAAGGGAAGTGCTGGCGTGCACGCGTCTAGGCAAGATGGCGACCAGCGTCCTGGAGGAAGGATCACGGCGAGGCGCGGGAGAGTCCGGTGGAGCCGTGGGTAAGTGAGGAGCATGCCGAGGGCGGCGTGACTTCCAGATTGTGACAGTACCCCCCCCTTCAGGGGCAACCTCCGGGCGTCCATGACATGGCTTGGAGGGATTCTTACGATGGAAAGCCTGGACGAATCGAGGTGCGTGAAGATCCCGGTGGGGAATCCATGAACGTTCTTCTGGTCTGAACCCCCTCCAGTGGAACAGGTATTGTACTCCACCTCTGGAAATCCTAGAATCCAGGACATACTGAACCTCGTACTCCTGTTGACCTTGGATCAGAAGAGAAAGTGGAGGAGAGGTCGTCTTAGAAAAGCTAGGATTCTGAAATGCTGGTTTAAGCAAAGATACATGGAAGGCTGAAGGTATCTTCATCGAGGGTGGAAGACGCAGGCGATATGCCACAGGATTAATCCTCCTGACCACGGGGAAGGGACCAAGGAACTTGGGTGCTAGCTTCATGGTAGGAACCTTTAGTCGGATATTCCTGGAAGAAAGCCAAACCCTGTCTCCTGAGGCGTACTCCAGAACCTGGTGTCGAAGGCGATCTGCCTGGAGTTTCTGTCTCCCTGTGGCCACCTTTAAGTTCTCCTGGATCCTAGTCCATAAGTCTTTCAGCCGGGAGATACGCTTGTCAACCGCTGGTACTCCTGAGGATAGCGAGGAGAACGGTAAACGGGAAGGATGAAAGCCACAATTTATGAAGAAGGGAGATTCCTGAGTGGAGTCATTACGAAGGGAGTTGAGAGCAAACTCGGCCCAAGGAAGCAGATCCACCCAGTCATCCTGTGTATCGGTTATAAAACATCAGAGGTATTGTTCCAGGTTTTGGTTGTCCCTCTCCGTCTGCCCATTGGTCTGTGGGTGGTATCCCGAGGAGAATTGTAGTGAAATACCCAATTTTCGGGAAAAAGCTCGCCAAAATCTTGACACAAATTGGGAACCCCGATCAGAGACGATGGTTGCAGGCACTCCGTGAAGACGAAAAATTTCCTGAACGAAAACATCCGCAAGCCTGGAGGAATTCGGAAGACCCCTCAAGGGAACAAGGTGCGTCTGTTTGGAAAAACGATCAATTACCACAAGAATCGTATTCATCCCTTTGGAGTTTGGGAGCTCTACGATGAAATCCATAGAAATATGGTTCCAGGGCCGGTCTGGAATGGGTAAAGGAAGGAGAAGGCCTACTGGTTTGACCCGGGGTACTTTGTTGCGAGCGTATGTGCCACACGCTTTTACAAACTCCTCCACATCCTTAGCCCTCTCTGGCCACCAGAAGGTACGTTGAACAAGGTCGTTAGTTTTCCATATCCCTTGATGTCCTGCCGTTTAAGAGGAATAGCACCACTCGAGAACCCTTTTGCGGTGTTGGGGTGCCGTGTAGAGTCTTCCCTCCGGGACCTTGAGCCCCCTCGGAGCTTGTGATTGCTCGGATTGAATTTTGTCCATAATATCAAAGGAGTTGGCGGACAGAATACATCTAGAGGGAATAATCGTCTCTAGCTTTTCTTCAGACTTGTCCTCTGCCAGGAAGTGTCGAGACAGAGCGTCCGCCTTAAGATTCTTGGAGCCAGGAATAAAGGAGATGAGAAAATTGAATCGTGAAAAAAAAAGTGCCCAGCGGGCTTGTCAAGAGCTCAAACGACGTGCCCCTTCTAGGTAGAGAAGATTCTTATGATCTGTGAGTATGGTTATAGGTGTCTCCGTACCCTCTAAGAAGTGTCTCCACTCTTCTAATGCCAACTTGATAGCCAAAAGCTCCCGATTCCCGACATCGTAATTCCGTTCTGCGGACGAGAATTTCTTCGAGAAGAAGGCACGTGGTGTAATCTGGCTAAGGAAGAGATCCTTTGGGATAAGACAGCCCCAGCCCCGATATCAGAAGCATCTACCTCCAAGGTAAATGGAAGTTTAGGATCTGGGTGGGTGAGGATAGGGACAGACACAAAAGCCTTTTTCAGAAGATTAAATGCCCGTATGGCGGTCTCAGACCATGATGAAGGATCTGCACCTTTCTTCGTGAGAGCAGTTATGGGAGATACCGTAGAAGAAAAATTGCGAATGAAGCGTCAATAATAGTTTGCAAAACCTAGAAAGCGTTGCACGGCTTTGAGAGTGGTCGGACAGGGCCAGTCCAAAATAGCCTTAAGTTTTTCTGGATCCATATTGAATCCGGAGTCAGAGATAACGTATCCCAAAAATGCCACAGACTTGAGATGGAACTGACATTTCTCCAATTTCGCAAAGAGATGGTTCTCCCGGAGGCGTAACAGCACTTGTTGAACGTGTTTGATGTGTTCTTGAGGGGATTTAGAAAAGATTAGGATGTCATCTAGGTAGACGATAAGAAATGTATTAAGAATGTCCCGAAAAATCTCATTGACGAAATCCTGGAAAACTGCTTCCATTCGTCCCCCTCACGTTTCCTTACTAAATTGTAAGCACCTCTTAAGTCCAATTTAGAAAAGATAGTTGCTCCCTGAAGACGGTCGAAAAGTTCCGGTATCAAGGGCAGTGGGTAGCGGTTCTTGCGTGTGATGTTATTCAACCCCCGGTAGTCTGTGCATGGACGAAGAGAACCGTCCTTCTTTTTGACAAAAAAGAAGCCTGCTCCGACTGGAGAGGAAGACTTACGGATGAAACCCCTCTCTAAATTCTCTGCAATGTAAGTGTTCATGGCTGTAGTCTCTGGGAGAGAGAGAGGATAGGATCGTCCTCTGGGAAGAGGTGCCCCGGGTAGTAGATCAATAGGACAGTCGAAAGGACGGGGCGGAGGTAGAACCTCGGAACGTGCTTTGTCGAACACATCACGGAAATCCCAGTACACAGAAGGTAGGGAGTCAACCTTCTCTGGCAGGGTAGACAACCCACCAATCTTCTGGAAAATCCTGGTACATGTCATGGCACAAGGAGCACCCCACTGGATGGGTTCCCGATCCGTCCAGTCGATGCGAGGATTATGGAGTTGAAGCCAAGGAAGGCCCAAAATCAGCTCAACAGAGGGAGTGTGGATAACATCGAGGGTAATGATCTCCATATGAACGTCGATGTACTGCAGTAGGAGAGGCACCGTCTGGAGCGTGATGAATGCCGGCTGTAGATGTCGACCGTCAATGGCCTCCAGATCTACTGGCGTCTTCTTACTGATAAATGGAATATTGTTCCGTCTAGCAAAAGTCTCATCGATGAAATTGCCTGCGGAACCGGAATCAATGAACGCCCGTGCTTGAGTGTGAAACCCCTCTCCAGACAGTGTTATAGGCAACATTATCCTGGTGGGAAGAACGTCTTTGAGGATGGGAGAAAGTGTCAATATTCCCAACGAAACTCTCCGGGATTTCATTGGGAGTTGGCGTTTCCCGGCTTGTGGGGACACTGAGGTAATATGTGACCGGAATTGCCACAATACATGCAGAGACCAGCATTGTGCCGATGTTGTTTCTTGGCAGCGGACAGCTTGTTATCTCCTAACTGCATTGGTTCCGGGACATCACCGGAATGAGGTGTAGGAGCCATGAATGATGGAGCCAGATGCCTTGAAACTCGTTGACGGTAACGAGAACGTTCATTTTTCCGCTCCTGCAGACGCTGGTCCACTCGAACACACAGACCGATCAAATCCTCTAGGTCAGTGGGACGTTTCCGCGCTTCGAGCTCATCCTTTAGAGATTCGGACAGACCTTGCCAAAACGCTGAAGATAGTGCTTCATTATTCCATCCCGTCTCAGCAGCAAGTGTGCGGAACTCCACCGCGTACCGGGCGACGGGTTGATCTCCCTGGGTTATGTGATGAAGAGAAGATGCTGCCGTTAATTGCCGTGCAGGGGTGTCGAAGACTCTTCGGAACTCCTCGACGAAGAGATCGATGTCCTGTGTGAGGAGACCTTGTTGTTCCAAGATGGGAGAAGCCCATGCCAGCACTTCGTCGATGAGAAGAGCCACGATGTAGCCGACCCTGGAGACAGAAGAGACAAAACGAGAGGGCGAGAGTCGAAATTGAATGAGGCATTGGTTAAGGAAGCCCCTACATCCTTGGGGATCCCCAGCATAGTGTTTGGGAGCCGGAATACGATGTTCCAAAGCAAACGGAGGTGCTGGAAAGGCGGTTGCGGAGACTGTGGAAGCCACGGGTGAAGGTGGCCGACTGGGAGCTTGGACTTGAATGGTAAGCGAATGAACGCTTTGCTGTAAGGTATCCATTCACCTATCAGCTTGTTCCAGATAAGTCTCTAGCCTGGTGAAGAGATTGGTATGGGCATTTAAAGTGCGCTCTACCTCAGCGGGGTCCATGTTTGTAGGGCTGAGCATAATGTCAGGACGTGCTCACCACAAACGAGACGGGACCGCGGTGCTGAGGTGGGATAGGATATAACGCCACCCACAGCCACGAGGGCATGTCTTGAGAGTAGAGTGGTCTGGGAGTCCGGATCGGGGCAGGAGAGGTACGGATGGTAGAGGGTGCTGTTTGCTAAATCCGGGGTTAGAGAGAGGGACATAATCGTTTACCGTTTGCCGAGATCGGGATGCCAGAGGTGCGGGTAGACGTAGCGGAAGCCGGTTCGGTACACGAGGAAGACTGCAAAACAAGACAGGACAAGACAGGACTAGGGAGGCAGAGAGTGATGAGAACAACTGGTTCTATGCTCAGCCGATGAGTTAATGAAGCTGCAGGGTATATATAGGCAAGAGTGTCCAATGGCCGAGTAGCAAGGTGGAGGTGTGTGAATGGGCCAGACTGAGTCAGGGATAGGTCCAGAGTAACTCCTGGGGGAGGGAGTAGGAGAACGGATGTATTTGATTGCAGCATTACAAATGGGCGATATGCCTTACAGAGGCTGACGCTCCTCTATGTGGGCGCGCCCCCGTGTGGTCATTCCTGCGAGTGCGTGACTGGACACACGCCCAGACCCGACACTAGAAGGGAAGTGCTGGCGTGCGCGCGCGGGAGGAAGGATCGCTGCGAGGCGCGGGAGAGTCCGGTGGAGCCGCGGGTAAGTGAGGAGCACGCCGAAGGCGGCGTGACTCCCAGATCGTGACATTTTGATTGTAAGATCAGATAGGATTATGAAAGGAAATTGATTTTATTGTAGTGTGTCTTTATGGAGAAGTGTTATTTGTAGTACAGCATGTTTTTGATAACCCTTCTACATTTATTTGTATATTGTTTCATCATGTGTGTGTATATATATATATATATATATATATTTCTCTCTCTCTCTCTCTCTCTCTGTATATATATAGTTGCATGATGAAGCCACTGTACAAATGAATGGGTGTAGAGTGGGTATCGGGCCAGTGTGGCTTAACCCCTTAATTACCTTTGCGGTTATTATCCGATAAGGTGTTTAAGGGGTTAATTGATATCTGGATGTAATTGGCTATGTATTTTGTGGGCAACGAAAGACCAGGATGTTGCTGTCGACGGGGGTTTCTTATTGATGATGTCAGTAGTACTTTATTTATTTGAATATGCTAGTTAATGTGTTTAATAATGGGCAAATAATCTATTATCCCTATCTGGATAATAGTTATTTTGCACATTATTGTACTGTAGGTGTTGGGGGGAGGGGGGGTGTATGTATTGAATGTATAGGCCAGGTTTATTTTTTTTACATTCAGGGTTTGTTCCGTGGTTCTGCGTGAGACCTCTGGAGACTGCCTGCGGTCTCCTCGGGTATCTCACGGGTATCAAGCTGGTGGTTCCACGGGTGACACCTGCGGGGATGAAGCGGTGGTCCCACATCCGTGGGGGCACCGCAGACCCATAGGTGCAGGGATGAAGCGGTGGTCCCACATCCGTGGGGGCACTGCGGACCCATAGTGAGCACTCGTGAGTTCTCCAGACCCCTGTGGGAACCACCCGAGGCCCAGCAGACACCTGTGGGTCTGACCTGGGGCTCCCAGACATCCGCGGGCCTACCGTGGGGACCGAATTGTGGCCCACGGTGCCCCAAGGAGACCACCTGGGGGCCATGGCGCTTGGCGGGACCCACCAACAGGCCTCCAGAACCTGTTTGAAATGAGCTGCTGGTACCCTGTAGGTCTGTCAGGTGCCCCGCCAGCCCGCCGGGGACTCACGTGGGGCTGTGTTATGAACCCTATTTGTAAAAGGATAAATCATGTATTTATAGGGGGGGCACAGGGAGTGGGTAATGTATTTAATAAATAGAATGATGCTTATTGTGGGGATTTGTATTGTTTTTATTGTGGGTACTGGGTGTGGGGGGTTATTTTCCCCAACGGTATGTGGGTAGGCCTCCCTTGTGGGTAGTGGGTGAGGGTGGTTAGGCCTCACGGGGTGGGGGGGTTAGTGTGGGAGGGTATGTAGGCGTCCCGAGTGGTGGGTGAGGGTGGGTTAACCCCTTAATGACTGTAGCGGTTAATAACCGCTATGGTGATTAAGGGGTTAGGGGACATTAGATTGGATGTTTTCATTCTTGTGTCTGTTTTGCAACAGCGGAGGGGGCATGGGCAGGATGAAGATGAGGATGGCCTTCATCGTGCCAGCCGTAAATGGGTGAGTGCTATATGTATTTAATGTATTTATTGTTGTTTATGTATTTTAAATACACAGGGGGTGTATGTAGTTTATTGCAATGTTTATTGGGGGCAAATGTCCCCAATAAACATGCTATTCTGCCTTAACCCCTTCATTGCCTTAGCGGCTATACGCTATGGTAATGAAGCAGCATTTATGTATTTTAATAATATTGTGCGGAAGCAGAGAATTGCTGTCCTATATTTCCGCCAGTTATGATCAAATGTTCCAACAAAATGTATTGCTTTACTGTCCCCATTCTTAGCCATGTCCTAGACTGTTAGATCTACGTCGTTTGATAACTGCCCTGCTGTATCCCCTGTCTTGGAAACGGGAGGCCATCTCATCTGCTCTAGACTGAAAGACTTTCTCATGTGAACAGTTTCTCTTGAGATGCAAGAATTCACCCCCGGCACACCTTGAATTTGATGCGCCGGATGGGCACTGGAGGCATGTAGTATCGAATTAGTTGATGTACTCTTACGATGGTTATCAGTACTCACACTGCCATTCAGATCTATATGAATTCTTACGTCCAAGAAGTCCACAAAGTCTAGGCCAATGGTGCTGGTCAATCTGATATGTAGTCTGCTATGGTTGAGGCTCCCGATAAACGCCTTCAGGGCCACAGATGACCCATCCCAAACAATGAAGACGTCATCTATGAACCTCAACCATAACAGAACGTGTTCGACCCCAGGATTGATGTCCTCCTGGAAGACTACCTCCCGTTCCCAAAACCCCAAAACCCCAAAAACAAGTTGTCATAGGAGGGTGCACATGTGGCGCCCATTACCGTTCCCCTGATCTGTAAATAAAATTGATATTTGGAAAGAAAATAATTTTGAGTTAAAATAAATTGTAATAATTCCAACAAAAATTCCACCAGATCTGTATCAAGACTACCCTTGGTAAGGAAGTACAGTGCTGTGTGCACACCATCATTGTGGTGTATGTGGGTGTAAAGGGATTCAAAATCACAAGTCGCCAGCACGGTACCACCCTTCAGGGTGATCTGATCCTGTCTGAGCAAAAGGTCCGTCGTATCCCTGAGATGAGAAGGAAGTGTTTCTACGAACGGTCTAAAAAAAGGATCAAGAAAACGGCAAATGGGCTCACACAGCCCTCCTATGCCAGATACAATAGGACGTATGGGGGGACGTGTAATATCCTTGTGAACCTTCGAAAATATATATAGTGTCAGTACTACTGGATGATTAATAATTAAGCCTTCATCCTGTTTCAGGGTAATGACACTATGTGCTACCGCATTTCTGATAATGCCATCTTGGCAGTTCTTAAATTTAACTATAGGATCACACGGGAGAAGTTCATAACATGCTTTGTCCTTCAACTATCGAAAGACCTCCCTGTCATACATGGCCGTAGGCCACATGACCACGTTCCCCCCTTTGTCTGATGGTTTAATTACCAGATCCTTCATGTTTCTGAATTGTTCTACAGCAAGGTATTCACCCTTGGTCAGGTTAGATGGTCCTCCTCTTGTAGAGATGCTGGAAAATTCTTTCGTCACCAAATAAGTGAATATCTCGACCAGAGAACAAGTATGAAAGGGAGGGCAGAATACAGATTTGATATTAGCAGGCGGAAATACAGCAGACACCTCACCCACAGCAGACCCACCCGTTGCCTCCACAAATTGTACCTCCATGTCATCAATTAGCCTTAATTCCTGGCTTGTCCATACGGGCTCCATGCCTGATTCTAAATTAACAATGGTGTCATGTCTATTCTTAGTAAAAAAAACTTGTGCAGCAAAAGTTTTCTGCAGAACAGGTTAAGATCCTTGATCCAGTCAAACCTGTCTGCCGAAAATGAGGGTGAAAATGAGAGACCCAAAAATTAATTGACTCTACCGTTCTGTGGCTAACGAAATGCTTTAATTTGTGCGAGCTTTCGAGATAGACTGATCTCTTCTTCCGATGGTGTTACAATGATTATTAAGCTCGGCTAACACGGTAAAGACACCTCTGCATCTCTCTCTCTTTACATCTCTCTCTCTTTTTTTTATATATATATATATATATATATATATATATATATATATATACATATATAAATATTTATTTATATAGTAGATAAATGAGAACAAAGGCACTCCGTCGGGTAAACAATATGGTGGGTGCAAATCCTGTATGAGCAAATAGGCAATACGATACCGTGTGGACGAATATCAGAGGCAGCACTACAGAAAGTAGTCAAAAGATTTGTATTAATGAGACATCATATCCGTATATATATTTATATATATATGGAAGAAAGAAAAAAGGCGCAATCCTATGTAGCAATAAAAAACAGGCACATTTATTAATTAAGCAAGGAAGGCTAGGTGACTGAACAGATTAAAACAAACACAATGATGCCAATAGACACAATAAACACAATATATGACAATAAAAAACAAGAGTATCCTTGAAAATAAAAAAGAAGGGAAATGTGACTAAAAAATGTCCAATAGCGCAAATGTAGGAGGCAGTGAGATGTGGGAAGAATTGTAACTCGATAGGTAGCAAATGAATGGAGCAACAAATGGGGAGAAGAAATTGACCCGTCAGATAATTGATTGCGGATGCAAACGTGGAAAAATCAGGCTGATATTGACCTCTATAGATGGAGATGGGGGGTAAGCAAATAGCATAGGCAAGGAATTAAGGAATGGTCTCACCAAAGGATGTAACCGCGATGACCACAGGGGTCTCCGCGTCCCTCCGTCAGCACACCAACGAAATCACACTGGAGATGAACATGTGATGCTGATCCGGGTAACACTGGAGACGCTGTTCCACTTCCACTTCCTGGATTACCCCCTCACACTATTTTTATTAGACTGAACATTGACTGCTATAGTGGCTTATCATGCCCAAATTATATGGGTATGATGTTCCACTATGCTAATCAATAGGTACAGGGTGGGTATAGTGGGTCCGGGGTGGGTGGTTAGGCCTCCCGGGTGGGTAGTGGGGACGGTCGTTAACCCCTTAATTACTATAGCGTTATTAACCGCTAAAGTGATTAAAGGGTTAGGGGCCATTAGATTGTATTATTTATTGTATTCTTTCTGGCAATGAAGGACATGGCTCTGCAGTATGCTGATGAGGATGCCCTTCATGATGGCAGGGGTAAGTGTATTTACTTTATTTCTGCTGCCTGGCTAATGTTTGATTTAATAATGATCAAAAGAGCCCATTAATATTAACTATTACTATTAAAATTAGTACCCATATCTGGATAATAGTTATTTTGCCCATTACTGTACTGTATGTGTTGTGGGGAGGTGTATTTATTGCAATGTATTATAAATTTTATTTTTTGATACAGGATTGGTACTGCAGGCAAGTGGGGACCTACGAGGACCTCCAGACACCCGCGGGGAACACGCATGAGGACCACCCGAGGGCCCTCAAATACCCTTGGGAATTACCCAGGGACCTCAGACACCCGTGAGAACCATCTAAGGGCCACCAGACACCCACAGGGACCACCAGTGGACCCCCCTTGGGCCTCCGATACCCATGGGGACCACCTGCAGGCCCATGGACACTCGTGGGGACTATCCGAGGACCCCCAGACACCTGTGGGAACCAGTTGAGGGCATTCAGACACCCACGGAGACCACCTTGGGACACCGTTGGGGCCCCCAGACACCCGTGTGGACAACCTGGATGCTCATGGACACCCGTGGGGACCACACAAGGACCCCCAGACACCTGTGGGGACAATCCTGGGACCCCGTTGGGTCCCCTGGACACATTCAGAGACCACCTGCAGGCCCACGGACATGGGAGGAGGAATCCATCATCAGTGTTAGAACGATCACGTCACCGTGAGTGTCAGAGGGGCCATGGCACTCTAATGCCACAGCCCCTCCAATATTCAAAGGGTTAATCCAACCCAAACCAAAAATGACTGTACTGAGCTGTTGACTGATGTAGAGCATCACTGTAATGATTTAGCTCAAAAATCCACCCTATAGAACTATAAAGATTCCAAGAAACATATGGAGTCTTATTGATTTGTAATTCTGTGAACAGTTATTGAACCTACAGTACCGACCAACTTTATTCTTACTTGGCTAGCTCCGCAAATTTCGGAGTATCCCAGTTATCTGCGGTTTTGTGTCGTTTTCTCCCGGGGTGTATTGCGTTATATCGCGCCCGTGATTTAAGTATTTTATTCCCGCTGGCTGCAATACTGCAATGCCGTGTAAAAACACATGGGGGCGTTTGCGAGCTGTTGTCTTTGAAGCCGAGAAATTCATGAATTGTAATGCAGTATATACTGTATATATACAATATATACTGTATAACAACAACCCCTATAACCCCTAACATACACATACAGTACTGTATATGCACATCAATGATACTATAGGCCGTCCCCTGGCGAGATGTGTTTGCAGCAGAGAGAGAACCGCTGCTCTCTCTGCGCAAACATCGGCACATTAAAAATGATTTAAAATACATTTTTATTCATAGTGTAGATGTGCAGGGGGTCTCCGCAGCTGAACCGCGTTGGTTTCAGGTCCGGGGACCCCCTGCTCCCCGAGATACAGCCCCCTTTATGAGGTGCCGGTATCCCTCTGCATTTAAAGGTCCCGATCACGTGACCGCGGCCTGGAAACCAAGCAGAGGGATACCGGCACCCCCTAAAGTGGCCTGTATCTCGGGAAGCAGGGGGTCCCCGGACCTAAAACAAAAACGTTTTTGCTCCTGAGACCCTCTGCACATCTACAGTATGAATAAAACACACTCATCAATAAAGAATCGTTCTTTACCTTTGCGGCTATGTGCTATGGTAATGAAGCAGCATTTCTGTATTTTTAATAATATTGTACAGTGAGCAGGGGGTTCCCTGAGCCAGAAATTAATGCTCAGGGGACCCCCTGCTCCTGCACAATATTATTAAAAATACAGAAATGCTGCCACATTACCATATCTGATAGCCGCTAAGGCAATGAAGGGTTAAGGCAGAATAAACAATAAATACATTAAATACATATTTTTAATGTGTGTGTTAAACCTCCCTGCCTTGACAGTAACCTGTGTAAGACCCCCTCCCCCTATTGTGTGTGTTAAACTTCCCTGCCTTGACTAATCTATGTAAAAAACCCTCCCCCTATTGTGTGTGTTAAACTTCCCTGCCTTGACTGTAATCTATGTAAAAAACCCTCCCCCTATTGTGTCTGCTAAACTTCCCTGCTTTGACTAATCTGTGTAAGCCCCACTCCCCATATTGTGTCGGTTAAATCTCCCTGCCTGTGTTTCTGAGTGCAGTGTACTGTATGTAAATGTGGGCAGGGGGATCCCGTGTAAATAACCACACCCACACCCACTACCCACTACCCACAATAAAAAAAATTCACACACAGTTTCAGGTCTGGGGACCCCCTGCTCCCCAAGATACAGCCCAATTTATGAGGTGCCGGTATCCCTCTGCATTTAAAGGTCCCGATCACGTGACCGAGGCCTGTAAACCAAGCAGAGGGATACCGGCACCCCCTAAAGGGGCCTGTATCTCGGGAAGCAGGGGGTCCCCGGACCTAAAACCACAGCGGTTCAGCTCCGGAGACCCTCTGCACATCTACAGTATGAATAAAAATGTATTTTAAATGTATTTATTTATATTCATATATTTATTTATTTATTTAGATTTATTTATTAATTGTGCTGCTGCTGTGTGTGAATTTTTTTTATTGTGGGTAGTGGGGGTGGGTGAAGGGGGTATTAGCCCCAACGGTGGTTGTTTAGGGCTTTTGGGGGGGTAGCGGGTGCACTTAACCCCTTCACGACCGTAGCGGTATTAACTGCCATGGTCGTGAAGGGGTTAAGTGCACCCGCTACCCCCCCGCAAGTCCAAACTCACACCAAGGGCCAAATACCCCCTTCACCCACCTCCGCTACCCACAATAAAAAAAATTCACGCACAGCAGCCTCACAATTAATAAATAAATCTAAATAAATAAATAAATACATGAAGATAAACAAATATATATATATATATATATCAACAATCCCTATACATATATATTTATATATATATATATATATATATATATATATATATATATATATATATATATATATATATATATATACATACACACACACATGATGAACCAATATACAAATAAATGTAGAAGGGTTATCAAAACCATACTGTCCTACAAATGACACTTCTATTAAAGGATACTTTAATAATCCTAACTGATCTTACAATCTAAATCATCAAATGACAAAGAAAAACCTCACATTCCAATCAATACATTGCATTTACATTGTATTTATGATGCATAAAATCTATGCACCATATACATTCTGCAAATGAATGTGAACAATATCATTGCAAGCAAAATACAGATAACTCCAAACAACTCAACTATTTTAAGCAATCAAGTAAACAAAAATTAATATATAAGTACCAACCAGAATACAAAATTTAAAAACCAACGCTAACCCTTACAATACCAAGGATTAAATCTATCTTATTGTAAAAAACATTATACTGTACACACATTGAAGCATTGCAATAAACAACATACAGTACAGTACATCCCCTGTATCTCCCTGCCTTGAGTGTAATCTGTGTAAAGCACCCTCCCCCTAATGTTTCTGTTAAATCTCTCTGCCTTGAGTGTAATCTGTTTAAAGCCCCCTCCCCCCTAATGTTTCTGTTAAATCTCTCTGCCTGTGTTGCTGTGAGTGCAATGTATGTAAATGTGGGGAGGCGGGGGGGGACCCAATGTGCATACTGTGAGGTCTAACCACCCTCACCCCCTACCCACATACCGTTACCCCCCACCCCATCCTGGCCATGGCTGCTCCACTTCTGCAAAACAGACACAAAAATTAAAACATCCAAAGTAATGTCCCCTAACCCCTTAATCACCATAGCGGTTATTAACCGCTACAGTCATTAAGGGGTTAACCCACCCTCACCCACCACTCGGGATACCTACATACCCTCCCACACTAACCCCCCCGTGAGGCCTAACCACCCTCACCCAGTACCCACAAGGAAGGCCTACCCACATACCGTTGGGGAAACACCCCCCACCCCCAGTACCCACAATAAAAACAACATAGTGACCCACAATAAACATCATTCTATTTATTAAATACATTACCCACCCCCTGTGCCCCCCCATAAATACTAGATTTATCCTTTTACAAACAGGGTTCATAACGCAGCCCCACACGAGTCCCCGGAGGGCTGGAGGGGCACCTGGACAGGCCTACAGGGTACAAGCAGCCCTTTTTAAACAGGTTCTGGAGGCCTGCTGGTGGGTCCCGCCAGCACCATGGCCCCCAGGTGGTCTCCTTGGGTCACCGTGGGCCACAATTGGGTCCCCACGGTAGGCCCAAGGATGTCTGGGAGCCCCGGGTCAGACCCACAGGTGTCTGCGGGGCCTCTGGTGGTTCCCACGGGGGTATGGGGAACTCACGGGTGCTCACTACGGGTCCGCGGTGCCCCCACAGCAGTGGGACCACACATCATCATCCCCGCACCTACGGGTCGGCGGTGCCCCCAGAGAAGTGGGACCACAAAGCTTCATCCCTGCAGACTACGGGTCGGCAGTGCCCCCACAGAAGTGGGACCACACAGCTTCATCTCCGCATGTGTCACCCGAGGAACCACCAGCCTGATACCCGTGGGATACCCGAGGAAACCACAGGTGGTTGGGGGTAGGTGAAGCGGGTGTTTGGCCCTTGGTGTGAGTTTAGGACTTGCGGGTGCACTTAACCCCTTCACAACCGTAGCAGTTAATACAGCTATGGTCGTGAAGGGGTTAAGTGCACCCGCTACCCCCCCGCAAGCCCTAAACAACCAACTTTGGGGCTAATACCCCCTTCACCCACCCCCACTACCCACAATAAAAAAAATTCACACACAGCAGCAGCACAATTAATAAATAAATCTAAATAAATACGTGAATAGAAATAAATACATTTAAAATACATTTTTATTCATACTGTAGATGTGCAGGGGGTCTCCGGAGCTGAACCGCTTTGGTTTTAGGTCTGGGGACCCACTGCTCCCCGAGATACAGGCCCCTTTAGGGGGTGCCGGTATCCCTCTGCTTGGTTTACATGCCGCGGTCACGTGATCGGGACCTTTAATGCAGAGGGATACCGGCACCTCATAAAGGGGGCCGTATCTCGGGGAGCAGGGGGTCCCCGGACCTGAAACCAACGCGGTTCAGCTCGGAGACCCCCTGCACATCTACACTACGAATAAAAATGTATTTTAAATGTATTTATTTATATTCATGTATTTACTTATTTATTTAGATGTATTTATTAATTGTGCTGCTGCTATGTGTGAGTTTTTTTTATTGTGGGTAGCGGGGGTGGGTGAAGGGGGTATTAGCCCCATCGATGGTTGTTTAGGGCTTGCGGGGGGGTAGCGGGAGGTGTTAACCCATTCATGACCGTAGCGGTATTAACTGCTACGGCCGTGAAGGGGTTAAGGGCACCCGCAACCCACAAGGGGTTAAGGGCACCCGCAACCACCCCCGCAAGTCCTAAACTCACACCAAGGGCCAAATACCCCCTTCACCCACCCCCACTACCCACAATAAAGCGGGCACGGTGGGTTAACCCCTTCATTGCCTTAGCGGCTATCAGCTATGGTAATGAAGCAGCATTTCTGTATTTTAATAATATTGTGGAGGAGCAGGGGGTCCCCTGAGCATTAATTTCTGGCTCAGGGAACCCCCAGCTCACTGTACAATATTATTAAAATACAGAAATGCTGCTTCGTTACCATAGCACATAGCCGCTAAGTTAAGGAACGAGTGTTTATTTATATATATGTTTTATTTATACTGTACATGTGCAGAGGGTCTCCGGAGCTTAACCGCTTTGGTTTTAGGTCCGGGGACCCCCTGCTTCCCGAGATACAGGCCCCTTTAGGGGGTGCCGGTATCCCTCTGCTTTGTTTACATGCCGCGGTCACGTGATCGGGACCTTTAAATGCAGAGGGATACCGGCACCTCATAAAGGGGGCTGTATCTCGGGGAGCAGGGGGTCCCCAGACCTGAAACCAACGCGGTTCAGCCCCGGAGACCCCCTGCACATCTACACTATGAATTAAAATGTATTTTAAATAATTTTTAATGTGCCGATGTTTGCGCAGAGAGAGCAGCGGATCTCTCTCTGCTGCAAACACATCTCGCCCCCGCCGGCCTATAGTATCATTTATGTGCATATACAGTACTGTATGTGTACAGTACTGTATGTTAGGGGTTATTGTTATACAGTATATATATGGACTTAAATTCACTTTTGATATTAGTAGCTTGTCCACTGTCTTTCTGGATCTGGCCCTGAGCATAGACACAGACTTGAATATTATTACCACCACACATTTCAAGTCTGTGTCTGTGAATAGCTACGTCCATGCATCCAGCAACCATCACAAACACTGGCTCAACAATATTCCCTTGGGGCAGTTCCACAGAATACGGAGGAACTGCACAAGGGATGTTGATTTCGAAAACCAGTCGGTCACACTCGGGAAGAAGTTTCTTTCCAAGGGATATGATCCCGTCGTGGTTTCCGATTCTCTCAGCAAGGTGAGTTCCATTGCCAGAACTACTTTGCTTGAGAATTCAAAAAATAAACAACAAAAAGGAAAACGTTTAGGATATGACATCCCAGTAATGCATACAGGGACGGATAGGTCGACTGTGAGGTTTATTACCACCTATAACCAGTCATCCAAATCCATTAATAGAATTTTGAACGATCATTGGTCCGTTCTCAAGTGTGATCCCCATCTAGGACCTATCCTGCCGGATAGAGCTACTGTTACATACAGGAAGGCTAGAAGTATAAAAAGTATATTAGCTCCCACTAGGCTTAAGTCTTCCTCAATCTGTGATACTGCAAAAAATAAGGGACCATTGGGTAACCATCCCTGTGGCCGCAGTCGATGCATTACGTGCAGGCATCTTTTGAATAATACTCATGTCTGTTCTCAAAGTAGGGGCATCACCTATACCATCAGTAGCTCTATCACTTGTCTCAGCACTTACGTTGTGTACCTTATACAGTGCGGGTGCAGTCTAAAATACGTTGGACGCACCACGAGAACATTGGGAACGCGCTTCCTGGAACACAGGAGAAATGTTATTAAGGGTCTCAATAACCATAGTGTCTCTCGACACTTTAAATTATTTCATCAACAAAATCCCAAGACTATGCAAATTATGGGAATAGAGACCATTTCTCCTTGTGTTCTAGGAGGCGACCGATTCAAGACACTCTGTAGGCGGGAAACCTTTTGGATTCACCAATTGGGCACCCTTAATCCTGGGGGACTTAACGAATGTTTGGATGTTAGTACTTTAGTCTAGTCACTCCTTGGATGTCTCTTCCTGTTCTTCTCCTCTGCTTCTCAGACCATCCTTTGTCTGGATCTCCTCCAGAGATTCACCTTTCCCCCCCCTTTCCCCCCCCTTTCCCCCCCCCCCCACCCCCTTCCCATCCTTCCCCCCGTCTGAATAATGGATGTATTTATGAATATTTATATTTGCACATTTATGTGGTTTAATTAAAAATAAGATTATCACAGGGTTTAATAGACGGTATTAGGCATTAATTCTCACATACACTATTATAATTATTGTACAGCCTTCATATAAATTAAAATCAACATTCACTTGAATAGGCACTCACTTTAGTTTGGCCATTTAGGGCCTGGGTAGTAAATATTGGCGAATGAGATAAAGGGTAAAGTTTTCTTTTATATATACATTATATATATATTTTTTTTTTATATATACACCTCTTTATATATTTTTAAATACATACACTTTTTTCCATATTACTTAACAATACAATTAATTAAAATATGCACTCACAATAAAATAGTTCCCCAGGTCCTAGCCTTGTTTGTGGCATACAGACTCCAGACTGATGTTTCAAAATATCCCCAATCTGATCAGTTTTTCCTATTAGGATCACATGAGATATTGTCTAAATTCAATTTTAAATTATCCATACACCCGCCAAGGGTAATATTTGCACTTGACTGTGTTTGCATTTTATCTATATTGATATGATGTTATGTGATCTCTTGTTTTTCAGTAATTTTATATAGTATTAGCCTGTATGTGAGTCATTCCTCTCTATATACTAGGTGTGCTCAAGTATTAATTAACTGATGCACCCTGTGGGTAATCACAACATATCCCATATATACACTTATATACTAGTGGCTAACGAGGTCTTGATCCACATGCAGGCTGAATGCTTTTATTTTGGTTTGATCCCTTTAGGATTTTTTTCGGTTTTTTTCAGTTCTTATGAACAATGTTATACCAGTCTATGGGTAATATACATATAGTATACATTTATGGTTTTTAATTAGTGATCTGGTATATATATGTATTTTTGTATAATATGCGCCGTTCATCAAAAATGAATTGGGATTTAGACTGGTATTCAGAGTGTAAATTTTGCTTTTACTCCAACTATCTCCTCCAATCTTTTTAGGGTTAATTATCTGTATTACATGTAAATGTGTGTGTATAGGTGTGTAGCAGCACAAAAAACGATTGCAGCTGAGTAGGGGAGGGGACTTCTTGTAATTACCATCATGAGGTTGCATATATAATACCGGACCTCCCCCTCTCATGATATCCCTTTGAGAAAGTTAGCCGTGACTGACGAAACGCGTCAGGGAGCGTCGTGACGTCAGACGCACAGACATTGGAGTCTACACTAAGCGCTGGAGCGTATTGATCCAGGCGCGAGTGCTATAGGCACCACTATCACGGGACCTCTTTCTTGGACTATTGTACAGCACACCTGCCTTGTGAATCTGCTGGGACTGTGCTCCATTGCCAACGGAGCCTGGGACGGCCCCAAAAGTCTGCAGTCTGACCGGATGGTGTTACCAGCCCTGGGAATCTGCTGTGACGTTGCTCCCTTACCAACGGAGCCTGGGACTGCCCCAAGAGTCTACAGAAAAACCGGATGGTGGTGATTATATATATCACATATGCTTGATTTTATTGCATTTTTGTAAGTGCATTTTTTACCCCCCTCTCTCCCCCTTCCCCCTCATTAAAACTTTTATACGCTATGGGCGTGCGCTCTCTCCTCTTTTTTCCTTTTTAGATATCTTGTGGACGTGGTTGGTCCATATTGAGAGCTGCCGGAGACCCTGCATACCAGCACCTATACCATTCATTGGACTATTTGAGGACTGGTTTATCCTTTTTTGCATTTTTTATATAATATTGTTCATGTTTTTGTGGGCCTGATATTATTATAGGTCCACATTACTACATATGTGTATATATTGCTTATATAATTAAGGTATCTATCTATATTTACATCATATTGTCATAGCATATATATATATATATATATTCATTGTATATGTTCTTTAGAGGCGCAGCTTTTTTCTTTGTTGTTTGATATATATATATATATATATATATATATATATATATATATATATATATATATATCAAACAACAAAGAATATATATATATATATACATATATATATATATACTGCATTACAATTCATGAATTTATGCCATCTGGCGGACACGCGAAGCATTGCAGCCTAGTAAATCCTGAACCATTATCAATTAACACATCAACCGCGCGTCAGCCGGGCATGCGCCTGGCTGGGAAGGCAAAAGGAGCGCGGCATGCTCCAGTTGAACAGCGTTGCAATCCAGGAACATGCCAGGTAAAAGCCGGTGATTTGTAAGAATAAAAGCTGCCGCTGCTGTAAGGTTCCTATTTCTTAATGCACATGTTATGAAAAGTTCATACGAAAGGTATAATAAAGATAGGGTTGTGATTGCTCAGTATATACTGCCAGATAAATATTTACTAATGGGTGATAAATCTGTAGTTTAATGTTGCCAATGTATTATTTAAGACACTCAGAATTTGCCTAGCAAACATATAAATAGCACATATAATATACAGTATAAAGTTGTTCTGTCACATTGATTTGACATTTTTATTTTTTTGTGGCAGTCCTATGAAACAGAATTCGTATATTTTCAAAACCCCAGCAATCTCAACAACCTATTGTGCCAGCCGCAAGTGGAAGTAAAACATAAACTTTGTCCCCAATCTCTTTATATTGTGTAGAAATAATAATAATAAATAAACAAGTAAGGTTAAATCATAACGTTTATAACCAGATGGGAACACTAAAACACTTGGAACACTAGAAGCTCGGAGAGCATAGTGCTGTAGAAGGTTAAACAAATGCCATACAAGACTAGCTTCAAATCTATAAAAAAAATTGTAAATATATTATTACAAACATAAAATATATATTTTCCAGGAAATGTAGAAGGGATTCATTTTAATTTTGCCCTTTAATAATATATATTTCTTCCATTGCACTATAATTCATACATAAAGTAAATTGTATTGCTTTAATCTACTTATTTGATGACCAAACCTTCTTCAATGAAGAACATGTTTAAGAATGTTTTACTGGGACATAATGATCCCTCTTTACACAGTGTTTGAAAAGATTTCAAGGTGACTTATCTTTATACTGCAAACTACAACAAACAAAGGGTTTTATTAGGAACATAAAGTCTGTCACTATCAGCTTGCCACAGTTTGTTGTTTTCAGACAGCAAATCCTTTCATTTGAAGCTGAATTAAAAACATGTTCATCAGTCTGCAAAGAACATTTTGTCTACTCAGATTAAGTTTCCATTTTGTCATACTTAGCTAGGCCAACCTGTGGGGGACTCTGTACTGCTGAAGAGGTAAAATATGATTGGAATCTATAAGTCTCTATTATGAGACAAAAATCGAATTTACACTGGTCATGCATTCAAAAGTTACATTGAGATCTGAATGCTGCATGCATACAGATTTGTAACATTAGAAAAAAGTATTAACAATGAAATATTGATTAATATAGAACATATTCAATGTACTCTAGAAAATATCCCACAATCTTTGTCAGAGTTAGACTTTTGAGTATATTTAGTGCTTGTTAGAACTAACTAATGGATGCAAATTGAAGACTATATTTATATTTCCCTTTTTGTCTTACTGTATGGCTTCTAAATTTGTGTAGAGAAAAAAGAGTGGTGTGAATAGCGCTAAAGAATCAATTAAAACAAATAAATGGTGATTTAAGAGACAACAGTGTAAATATTAAATTAATTGATGAACAAGGCTGCCAGGAACATCTAACCCAAACCCAGTTAGTGGGACACAAAAAAAAAACAAATACAGACCGGCGCCTTAGAGTCCAATTGGATGGTAAATAGAGTCCAATAAGGGGCTTGAAATGTCCAATAATGGATGTTCTAGTCCAGTGGACAGCAGATTCCTCAGCAGCAAAAGTATTATGCCATGCAGGGAAGACAAGAGAACAAAATCATAGTGTAACACAGTTGGTTAAAACTTAACATATACAAACATACACAGACAAACACAAACAACACTTAAACAACACTAGACAATAGGCTGACTAATATTAACAGTTTTAATGAACATAATAAAATCCAGCACACTGGTGACGAGCAGGTTCGGGTTCCGGTGTTTTAAAACCGGAATCCTACTTACAGCAAGACCACAGGATATAGGCAGATGGATGGTGGATCGATCGGTAGATGCTTATGGATGCGTGCCGCATGTGGAGTCCTGCAGGTCACTCCTCGTGCTGATGCCGAAAATGGCGACTCTGCCTTCTCCTCCACAAGGCTCCTTCCGTTTCCTCCCGGAACTACGTCACAGCGGGCGGGATAGGGATGCCGAATCACACTCCAAATGTCAGCTCCTATTGATCGCAACGCCAAAGTCTGCTGCAAGGCTCTGCTCCTCTATCAGTGATGCTGGCAATGAACTCTCAAAGGCCCAACGCGTTTCGTGCGCATGCGCACTTCTTCAGGGGAAATGAGCACAGTTCATGACGGCTTGATATACAGACAGGGCGCTCACCATTGGCTCAAACAAATGTCACTCAAAACAAATTGGTGTTAGCCCTAATTGGTGTCACATTCTGTCAATCATGTCCTGTGTAAAAGGCAGCCTTAACACACAAATGAAACTACATAAACACAACAGACATGTATACATAAAAACATACAAACATATATCATTTCAATCATGTTACTAATTGTACCTATTACATCTTATTCCAACATACTGAATTACACATCCTAAGTTAATGATGTAATCTTATTCCACATTGATGTAGCACACTCCGCACACAAATGGCTCCAAAGATTGCAGCAACTATTATAAATTGAATTTATATACCTATTCTATTAAAATATTTTAAAATTTATATTATCAATTATAAAACTATCAATTAATATTCTAAAAATGTATATTCATAATTTATTTATAAAAGGTTTAAAAAAGTCTTTTAAAAATCATTTAAGAAAAACACCTAGATCAAAATCAATGTTGAGACCGTTGGGTGAGAGTGTTTTTAATTCATAGATCCAGTAGGCTTCACGCCTACTGATCTGTTTAAGTAAATTACCTCCTCTCCAATGTTTTTCTACGGTTTCTATGGCTTGACATTTTAAACCCATCGGATTCTTATTATGATGAATTTTAAAATGATGTGAAACACTGTGTGTGTCTAGACCTCTTTTTATGTTATAAATATGTTCATACACTCTTCTCTTATAACATCTTCCTGTTCTGCCTACATATTGTAGGCCACAGGGACACTGTAACAAATAGATGACAGATGAAGTGTCACAATTAATAGATGTTTTTATAGTGTATATTTTTTCTGTTACATTTGATTTAAAGGTATCTGTGCTTCTACCAAATGAACAGGCCATACATTTGGTGCATTTAAAAAAACCCTTTCTTTTGCTGTTTATTTTTAATTTTGTATTTTCCAATGGGCAACTGGGTGCTAGACGCATTTTAATATTTGGAGCTTTTGTAAAAATGATTTTAGGTTTTTCAGGGAGACATTTAGATAAAGTTGTATCACACAAGAGCATATGCCAGTGTTTGTTAAAAATCTGGCGTATTTTTGGCGCCATCTCATTGTACTGGGTTATAAATGAAACTTCAGTATTTTTATTTGATGCATTTTTATCTTTGTACTCCAGTAGTGTATCCCTCTCAATTTCTCCCACCTGAATGGATGCTGCCTCAAGTAAATGTTCTGGGTAACTTCTATCACGGAATTTGTTTTTAAGCTCATTTGCCTGAAGTTCAAACTCCCCAGGGTTTGAGCAGTTGCGCTTCAGGCGTGTGAGCTGACCCTTTGGGATATTCCGGATCCAGCTAGGATTGTGCTGGCTGTCTGCCCTTAAATAGTTATTAGCCTGGACAGACTTGAAGAATGTTTTAGTTTCTATTTTATTGTTACTAATGTACACTTTGAGGTCTAGAAACTCTATATGTTCCTCGTGGTGGTTAAAAGTAAATTTCAAATCCCTATCGTTGGAGTTTAAATATGTAAAAAATGTCTCCAACTGTATCTGGCTGCCAGACCAAACAAATATGACGTTATCTATGAAACGGCGCCAGAGCACCAGGTGTGCCCCGAGAGGACAGTTGTTCCAAATAAAATCTTCTTCCCAACTGTCCATAAAAAGATTGGCATAACTCGGGGCAAACCTCGTGCCCATCGCCGTTCCACAGACCTGTTTGAAAAATTGTGAATTAAACTGAAAATGGTTGTGTGTTAAAATAAATTTAATACTATCTACCAAATTTTTTTTTAGTGCTGTTGGTGTAGTGTTATCCGATTCTAGCTTGCGTGCAATAGCCTGACATCCTTTCACATGATTAATGGTGGTATACAATGATGTCACGTCTGCTGTTACCCATATATATTCGGGTTTCCACTTCAGGTCTCTTAGTAACTGGAGGACATGTGTAGTGTCACGCAAGTAGGATCGGATTTGCTGAACCAAGGGTTGAAGGTGGTGATCTATAAATAAAGATAAATTTGAAGTGAGTGACCCTATACCTGAAATGATAGGCCTACCAGGGGGGTTCGTGATACTCTTGTGTATTTTAGGGATGAAATAGAAAATGGGAGTGCGCGAAAATTGTGTATTTAAAAACTCTAACTCTTGTTGTGTTATTGCTCCACTTTCCAAGCCATTATCTAGCATACTAGTTAGCTCAATCTCAAATTGGTTCAAAGGATTACTGTCAAGGGGGAGGTATGTGGCTGTATCTCCAAGAAGTCGCATTGACTCCCTGAGATAATAATCAATATCCATCACCACTATACCCCCCCCCTTTGTCAGCAGGTTTTATAACTATTTCCTTATTAGTTTCCAGTTGTTTTAGAGCTTCTTTTTCTTTAACATTTAAATTATCTTTATGTATTTTATAAGCCCTACTGGATTCTTCCAATTCTCTGGTTACTATTTCTACAAATGAGTTCACCAGGTGGCTCTGCGCAAATTTGGGGTAGAATGTAGATTTAACTTTAAAATTAGTGCACGATTTATTTTCCTCAACACTGAAAGTTTTCTGATCTAGCTGATGGGTTACTGCATCTTTCAAAAAATATTTCTTTAGTGCCAGTTTGCGTGCAAACTTGTGCACATCAATATGGAGATTGAAACTGTTAGGGCCACATATTGGCGCAAACGTGAGGCCCTTGCCTAACACTTTCTTTTCCACAGGTGTAAGGGTGTGTCGACTGAGGTTAAAGATGTTTAAATAGGTATTATTGGCACCTAACCTATTTCTATTAGTACCTCCTTTTCTCCCTCTGGTGCGTTTTTTCTTTTTTTGTAATTCGTGGGAGGCGGAGGTTCTACACTGGGATTCCTTATCTCTATTTGAGGAAAGATATGTTCCCTTTCCTTCCTCCATTCTAAAAAAGAAAAGTTAGACTTTACTATCGGTGTTGGTAAGGGGGTATATGATGCACTATCAGGTTCACTCTCTGATTCAATTTCTGATAGCACATGATATTTATTGTTAGTCAAAATGACATCATGTTTTGATGCTATCTGTGCATCATATATCTCCTTTGCTCTTTTTTGTCTAAGGTATTGGTTGGTATCATGTTGTGGTAATACCCTCTGTGGCTGGGGGATGGGAACTGGAATAGGTATAAGGGGAAGGGTATGTGGTTTTCTAGGTCTAGTTGAATTAATATTCGGAATTGGGTTTCCCCTATCTGTCCTAATCCTCTTAGTCCCTCCAGATGGATTACTATTCCTCTGTTCTTGTTTTTTAATCTGTTCCTCTTTGCTCTTTTTATTCCAGGTTCTCTGTCGACCTGTATCGTAGTCATTTTTATCCCTAAAAAACTTACTCTGTTTGGTGCCCACTATCTCTATTTCAATTTGATCTAGTCTTTTATTGACCGTAGGCTCCATATCTAGAAGTTCTTTATTGGTAAGGTAAGGGTCCAATTTTATTTTTAGATTTTCAATCTCGGTGTCCAATTCAATCAGTGTCTTCTTACGCTGATGTATTAATATTTTCATCAGCGCAAATGAACACTGATCTAAAATGTCGTTCCATTCCTGCATAAATGGCACATTATTTGTGTCAAATGTTGGTACTTTTTGGACACGGAGTCCACGTGGAATTCTATGGTTTTCTAAGTACTTACTTAGAGTGGTGACCTCCCACCACTGTCTGCTCTCAGTGACTAGTGTTTTTTCTAGTTCAACCATAATTGGGTGGAAATCTGCCACCTTGGGCTCCATTAAAGGGACAGTATGGGGGTCTTTAAAAATCAGATCCACATTGATGTTTCTACGGGATCTTGCGTGAAATAATGTACACATATTAAATATATAGTGATTACCAAAAACGTGATATGAACTATATCAAGATATATATAATTGTGATTATACAGATATATTATAAATTCTAAGCAGCTACACCTGTGATGGAAAAAACCGTACAGAGAAAAAAGAGTGGTGTGAATAGCGCTAAAGAATCAATTAAAACAAATAAATGGTGATTTAAGAGACAACAGTGTAAATATTAAATTAATTGATGAACAAGGCTGCCAGGAACATCTAACCCAAACACAGTTAGTGAGACACAAAAAAAAAAACAAATACAGACCAAAATACAGGCCAACTATGGACAGTTGGGAAAAAAGATTTTATTTGGAACAACTATCCTCTCGGGGCACACCTGGTGCTCTGGCGCCGTTTCATAGATGACGTCATATTTGTTTGGTCTGGCAGCCAGATACAGTTGGAGACATTTTTTACATATTTAAACTCCAACGATAGGGATTTGAAATTTACTTTTAACCACCACAAGGAACATATAGAGTTTCTAGACCTCAAAGTGTACATTAGTAACAATAAAATAGAAACTAAAACATTCTTCAAGTCTGTCCAGGCTAATAACTATTTAAGGGCAGACAGCCAGCACAATCCTAGCTGGATCCGGAATATCCCAAAGGGTCAGCTCACACGCCTGAAGCGCAACTGCTCAAACCCTGGGGAGTTTGAACTTCAGGCAAATGAGCTTAAAAACAAATTCCATGATAGAAGTTACCCAGAACATTTACTTGAGGCAGCATCCATTCAGGTGGGAGAAATTGAGAGGGATACACTACTGGAGTACAAAGATAAAAATGCATCAAATAAAAATACTGAAGTTTCATTTATAACCCAGTACAATGAGATGGCGCCAAAAATACGCCAGATTTTTAACAAACACTGGCATATGCTCTTGTGTGATACAACTTTATCTAAATGTCTCCCTGAAAAACCTAAAATCATTTTTACAAAAGCTCCAAATATTAAAATGCGTCTAGCACCAAGTTGCCCATTGGAAAATACAAAATTAAAAATAAACAGCAAAAGAAAGGGTTTTTTTTAAATGCACCAAATGTATGGCCTGTTCATTTGGTAGAAGCACAGATACCTTTAAATCAAATGTAACAGAAAAAATATACACTATAAAAACATCTATTAATTGTGACACTTCATCTGTCATCTATTTGTTACAGTGTCCCTGTGGCCTACAATATGTAGGCAGAACAGGAAGATGTTATAAGAGAAGAGTGTATGAACATATTTATAACATAAAAAGAGGTCTAGACACACACAGTGTTTCACATCATTTTAAAATTCATCATAATAAGAATCCGATGGGTTTAAAATGTCAAGCCATAGAAACCGTAGAAAAACATTGGAGAGGAGGTAATTTACTTAAACAGATCAGTAGGCGTGAAGCCTACTGGATCTATGAATTAAAAACACTCTCACCCAACGGTCTCAACATTGATTTTGATCTAGGTGTTTTTCTTAAATGATTTTTAAAAGACTTTTTTAAACCTTTTATAAATAAATTATGAATATACATTTTTAGAATATTAATTGATAGTTTTATAATTGATAATATAAATTTTAAAATATTTTAATAGAATAGGTATATAAATTCAATTTATAATAGTTGCTGCAATCTTTGGAGCCATTTGTGTGCGGAGTGTGCTACATCAATGTGGAATAAGATTACATCATTAACTTAGGATGTGTAATTCAGTATGTTGGAATAAGATGTAATAGGTACAATTAGTAACATGATTGAAATGATATATGTTTGTATGTTTTTATGTATACATGTCTGTTGTGTTTATGTAGTTTCATTTGTGTGTTAAGGCTGCCTTTTACACAGGACATGATTGACAGAATGTGACACCAATTAGGGCTAACACCAATTTGTTTTGAGTGACATTTGTTTGAGCCAATGGTGAGCGCCCTGTCTGTATATCAAGCCGTCATGAACTGTGCTCATTTCCCCTGAAGAAGTGCGCATGCGCACGAAACGCGTTGGGCCTTTGAGAGTTCATTGCCAGCATCACTGATAGAGGAGCAGAGCCTTGCAGCAGACTTTGGAGTTGCGATCAATAGGAGCTGACATTTGGAGTGTGATTCGGCATCCCTATCCCGCCCGCTGTGACGTAGTTCCGGGAGGAAACGGAAGGAGCCTTGTGGAGGAGAAGGCAGAGTCGCCATTTTCGGCATCAGCACGAGGAGTGACCTGCAGGACTCCACATGCGGCACGCATCCATAAGCATCTACCGATCGATCCACCATCCATCTGCCTATATCCTGTGGTCTTGCTGTAAGTAGGATTCCGGTTTTAAAACACCGGAACCCGAACCTGCTCGTCACCAGTGTGCTGGATTTTATTATGTTCATTAAAACTGTTAATATTAGTCAGCCTATTGTCTAGTGTTGTTTAAGTGTTGTTTGTGTTTGTCTGTGTATGTTTGTATATGTTAAGTTTTAACCAACTGTGTTACACTATGATTTTGTTCTCTTGTCTTCCCTGCATGGCATAATACTTTTGCTGCTGAGGAATCTGCTGTCCACTGGACTAGAACATCCATTATTGGACATTTCAAGCCCCTTATTGGACTCTATTTACCATCCAATTGGACTCTAAGGCGCCGGTCTGTATTTGTTTTTTGTTTTCTAAATTTGTGTGTTCAAATTTTTTATTTATTTTTAACAGGATTTCTAAAAATGTCAGTTATTGAGCACACCAAATAGATACAAGAAAGAACATTGCCGTTCTTGATAAGGTTTCAGTGCAGTTAGAACAAGCTTTTATTATGGTGAAAGGACAGCTAAATATACTTCCCATATCAAGTGAAGTAATTCAATGAAATGATTATTTCTTACTTTATTCACAGTGCATTGGACCTTTGATGTCCGTAAGTGCTGTTGTGCCTGGACTTTTGAGAACTACAGAATCCAGTATTGCAGTAATTCCTAACTCTAGTAATTCCTAACTCTAGTCCAAAAGTACCCTCAACAAGTATATATAAGAATATCCCTGTTTCAGCAGAGATGGCTCAAACTCACTGACTGAGCCATTGTTTGAGCCACCTGTGCTGAAGGAGAGATATCCTTAAAACCTGACCTGCTGGGGGTTCTTGAGGACTGGAGTTGAAAACCACTGCAGTAGAGAACTCAACTATCCACCATGCTGAGAGCAGAAGAGAACCATTTTCTAATAAAGAGATGGGTGACATTGGAATGAGAGAGAGACAGAGACAGACATAGATAGAGACAGACAGAAAGAGACAGATAAAGAGAGATGCAAAGTATATTAAATGACTCACAACCCAAACTTCACAAAAATATTTCCATATGACCTTGTAAGGGAGTCAAGAAGTTAAACTTCTTAACAGGTCAGGAAAGTGCACTGGTGTTGGGATTCATGCAGGTGGGATATTGAACACCAGATTGAACAGGGGATAAAAAGCAGGAAATAAGAACCTGTCACTGTCCCTGTTGGAGTCTGTTGCGGAACACAGACAACAGAGCTCACGCCCACAGGGATCCAGGCTTGTAGACCAGAGGATTTTGTCTGGCAACAGTGAGGAACCCAAAGCCCCACACAGAAGAAGCCTGCACGGATAGGGCAAAATATGTTCCTGGGAGCAGCAGGACTTCAAAGCCTGTAGCTGGAGAAATCGGAGATGCTGGACCAGCATCAGTCAGATAAGACTATATATTGTTCCCTAATATTGTTTCATATTGTCAGGAAGCAGGGCTCACGCAACACCTCCTTACCTGCCTCGGAGGTTGTTGCTGCCGCCCCTCGCTCCCCGCTGGGGTATCCCCGTCGTGGCACCCTGCGATCCCGACCGGCACTGGCTCATGCGGCCGCCATCTTGTAGGGGCGCGCGCAGGAGGAGCTTACACAGCGCGCGCCTCCGGCTGTAATTTATTCACCCCTCTGGGCTTCTGGCCACGCCACCGTCAGCGGCTGCAGCACCGCACCTGCCTTTACACTCCACAGCTGAGCACAGGCAATGATTACAGCCTGCACCTATTGCAAAGCGCTCCATGGCACACCCCTGCTTTGCCTTCTTCTCTGATTGGTTCACCCACATTTATTTCCCCTCTTGTGCTCTTGTTCTCTTGTATTCTTCAGGTTCTGACCCAGCTTGGCTTTCGACTCTCCCTCTCTGGTTGTGGATACCGGCTTCCTCCTAACTACGCAGTCTCTCTCTGCCCCCGATCTCGACTCGCACCTCTACCTCCCTGACCTCTGGCATCCTCGACCCCCGGCTACGGCAATCACCACGATTCTTCTATTTCAGGATCCAGAAAGTATCTTTTGTTACCTAACTAAAGTGTCCTGGCCTGGCAGCGTATCTACCACACTCCAGACATGCTCCTCTGCTGCGGGTGCGTGGTATTATACTTTCCACCTCAGTCTAGGGACGGGTCTGGTCTGCGGGCAGCACTACCGTGACATTATGCAGAGCCCAACTGACGCAGACCAGATCGAAACAGATGAACCCACCTTAGACCAAATTCTCTCGGCCCTGGTTGTGCAGAATCAGACCATGTCCACCCAAATCTCTGACTTAGCCCAACGGTTAACCAACCTTTCTCTCCAGGGTTCACCACCTAGCGCTTCTTCCCCGTCTCTGCCCGGACCTCCTAGCACAGCCGCACCGGAGACCAAGTTACCCACGCCGAAGCCCTACGCTGGTGATCCGCAAGCCTGCCACGGCTTCCTAAACCAGTGTGAGGTCCAGTTCGAGATGGCGCCTCTTCAGTTCCCAACGGGATGTAAGAAAGTGGCATATGTTTACTCCCTCTTGACTGGTGGTGCTTTGGCATGGGCTTCTCCGATTTGGGAATTACGCCCGGAGATAACCCAAGACTACGCTCGCTTTCGACAGGAGTTTCAGCAGGTGTTCGACACCCCGCACGTCGGGATACGGCCTCCTCTTCTCTTCTTCTTTTGTCACAGGGGCATCGTTCCGTGGCCAGATATGCTCTGGAATTCCGGACCCTAGCAGCTGAGACCCGTTGGAATCAGGAGGCACTTATCGCCGTCTTCTGGCAGGGTTTATCGGATGCAGTAAAGGATGAACTTGCCACCCACCCCAGGCCAGGAGTGTTGGAGGAATTTATTGCTCAGGCTATTCCGATGGATCAACGCCTCCAGGAGCGACACTCTGAATGCCAACACCCCCGTTTTGTACCTTTGGTCACCCCCTTTCCTAGATTCCTTCCGGCTCCAAGACCCCTGTCGTCCCGGTTACCAGCCCTGGAACCCCCGGAACCCATGCAACTGGGGGCACAACAGACCCGTCCACCAATACAACAACTTCGCAGGGATTGTGGGTTGTGCTTCTATTGCGGATCTCCTGAACACCTTATTTGGAATTGTCCCCTGCGTCCGGGAAATTAGTCAACCCAGTGAGTAAGAAGGGGCTCTCCCTGGGTGCTATTTCTCCTTGCCCCCTTTCCAAAGACGAGCTGCCCAAGAAGCTATTGATTCCGGTCACTCATTCGGGTACCACATTCCGCGCCTCTGCGGCCGCCTTTGTTGATTCTGGGGCAGGAGGGAACTTTGTGGATCAGGAATTCACAAAGTGTAACAATATCCCACTCACCAGGAAGAGAATACCCATCGGATTAGAAGGGATCGACGGTCGACCCTTGAACCCGGCCTTCATTTACCTTGAGATGATTCCCCTACCTTATCTTCCACCGACGGTCACACTGAAACCCTCACTTTGGATGTTATTCATTCCCCTGGGACCCAGGTCACCCTAGGTCTTCCCTGGCTCCAACAGCACAATCCCCGCATTGACTGGAGGTCGTTCACTCCTTTACAATGGGAATAAAGATCGAAGGAGTTACTCATCGGAAGCACCATTCCTCCCTTGCAACACGCGAGGATTACGGTTCCGTCTACTCCTAAAATCGACCTACCAGAGCTCTACTCTGACTTCCTGGACATCTTCTGCAAGACTAGAGCCGAGGTACTGCCCCCCCACAGGTCTTACAACTGTCCGATCAACTTGATTCCTGGTGCTGCACTCCCTAGATCCAAGTCATATCCTCTCTCCTTATTGGAGACCAAAGCCATGGACGAATACATTCGTGAAAACCTTGAGAAGGGTTTTATACACCATTCTTCCTCTCCCGCAGGGGCCATTTTTTTTTCGTTAAAAAGAAAGACAATTCGCTTCGACCTTGCATCGACTACCGGGGCCTCAACCGGATCACGATCAGGAGGGTGACGAATGGAAGACCGCCTTCAATACACGTTGCGGCCATTACGAATACCTGGTGATGCCTTTTGGGCTCTTTAACGCTCCAGCGGTCTTTCAGGATTTCATAAACCAAATTTTTCGAGACGTACTCATTTCCTTTGTTATCGTGTATCTAGACGATATACTCATCTTTTCTAATAATCTTCAGGATCATGTTCAACACACCAAGCTTGTCCTTTCCCGTCTCCGTTCCAACCACTTGTACGCCAAAATGGAGAAATGCTTTTTTCATCAGACCTCTACGTCCTTCTTAGGATACATCATCTCGGACAAAGGCTTCTCTATGGACCCCGAGAAACTTAAAGCCATACTCAATTTGCTGCAAACCAATTCCCTCAAAGCCATTCAACGCTTTCTAGGCTTTTTGAATTATTATTTAAGGTATATTCGGAATTTTTCCACTATAATTGCGCCCATCACCGCTCTCACGAAGAAAGGGGTCGACCCCTCAGACTGGTCTCCTGAGGCAGTCTCAGCTTTCGAAACTTTAAAACAAACATTCGTCTCTACTCCCATTCTTCGACATCCTGACACGAACCTGCCCTTTATCCTAGAGGTTGATGCATCAGATTGCGGAGCAGGTGCCGTACTCTCACAAAGATTTTCCCCGCAAGACAAATTGCACCCCTGCATTTTTTTCTCAAAAAATTTCTTCAGCTGAGAAGAACTACGATGTGGGCAATAGAGAACTTCTGGCGATCAAGATGGCTCTTCTTGAGTGGAGGCACCTTCTGGAGGGGTCTAGAGAGCCAATTTCTATTCTTACTGACCACAAGAACCTTTTATATATCGAGACTGCACGTCGTCTGGACTCCCGCCAGGCTCGCTGAGCACTCTTCTTCTCCAGGTTTAAGTATACCTTATCATACATCCCAGGCTCCAAGAACGTGAAGGCCGACGCCTTATCCAGACAGTTCTCCCCGGAGGAGAGACCCGAAGAGGTTCCCGAGACCATTGTACCCAAGGGACTCATAATTTCTGCTGCCTCGTTTAACATACTGGACAAGATCCATAGGGCTCATAGGAAAATTCTGGGTGGTCTAGAGGTACCAGAAGGGAGGCTTTATGCTGCCCGTGAATTTCTCCCCAAGATCTTGGAATGGGGTCATTCTTCCCGCTCTGCAGGCCATCCCGGCTTAAGGACAACTCTTGACCTCATCCAACGCACTTTCTGGTGGCCTAACATGGCTAAAACCATCCGGGAATTCACGAGCGCCTGTCCCACCTATGCTCAAAGCAAAGCCCTTCGACAGAAACCCTCTGGCTTACTTATGCCTTTACCTATTCCAGAACGCCCCTGGTCACATATCTCTATGGACTTTATCATTGAATTGCCCAGATCAAGGGGGATGAACACCATTTTAGTAGTGATAAATCGCTTTTCTAAGCAGGTACACTTTATTCCTCTCAAAGGTCTGCCCACCTCACCCGCCCTTGCAGATATTTTTTCCAAGGAGATTTTTTGGATTCATGGGATTCCCACTTCTATAGTTTTGGACAGGGGCTCCCAGTTCGTGTCCAGGTTCTGGCGAGCCTTCACCAAAAGACTTGGAATTTCCCTATCGTTTTCCTCCGGATATCATCCTCAAATGAATGGACAAACGGAGAGAGTCAACCAGACTTTAGAACAATACCTGCGCTGGTTTGTGTCCGAGACCCAAGATAACTGGTCGGAATTGCTGCCCTGGGCAGAATTCGCTATTAATTCTATGAAGAATGAATCTACCCGCGAGTTCCCATTTTTTATAAATTACGGATTCCATCCTGTTCGTCTCCCAATCCCCAATACTCCCTCGGGAGTGCCGGCTGCCGACGAACGGATCTCTTTACTTCAGGATTCCTGGACTAAGGTTCAGTCATCTCTCCAGGAGCAACCTCCTCTGGCGCTGAGGTGGGGACTTGAATTTTCTTCGTATAGACTGTGACCTCAGGAAAAAACAAAAGACAAAACATGCAGGAAGCCTGCAATGGTGTATTACCCAAGGGATACAAAACATATATATAGGAGCAATTTATTGATTGATTATCTATAAAATATACATAAAAATATACATGAAAATATACATAAAAATTAATAAAATATTTGAACCAGTGCTTGGCACTAACTGGTGATGTGAACAAGCTGCTTGCACACTATCACAGTGGGAGGCTTGAAATTGTGTCCAAGACTTCTGATCTTTGCTCCGCCTGGTAAAAATTGAAAACCTACTCAGAAAGACACCAATAGAGCTTTCGAAACGCGTTGGATGGTTTTTGGTACTGTTGGGACACCGTAGCAGTGGACGAGAATTGGTGACGTCATTGCGCGAGCGGATCGGGTGCATTCCATGAAGTGATTCACGACGGAGCACGAGATAGGATCCCGGCAGCAGGAGACGTAAACACCGCCAGGCAGACGGTGTATCCCGGCCTTAAAGACCATTAACCAGTGCATTTGACCTATTCACATCTGGTGAGTAGGTTTTCAATTTTTACCAGGCGGAGCAAAGATCAGAAGTCTTGGACACAATTTCAAGCCTCCCACTGTGATAGTGTGCAAGCAGCTTGTTCACATCACCAGTTAGTGCCAAGCACTGGTTCAAATATTTTATTAATTTTTATGTATATTTTCATGTATATTTTTATGTATATTTTATAGATAATCAATCAATAAATTGCTCCTATATATATGTTTTGTATCCCTTGGGTAATACACCATTGCAGGCTTCCTGCATGTTTTGTCTTTTGTTTTTTCCTGAGGTCACAGTCTATACGAAGAAAATTCAAGTCCCCACCTCAGCGCCAGAGGAGGTTGCTTTTGTCCACAAATTCAAGTCTGGGTGCAAGATACCAGAACAATCTCAACAGGCAGCTCCAGGACTACCATTCGGACAATTTATCTAAGGTTTATCATTTGTTGATTGTATAAGCGCTGTTTGTACACCTTTTGTTCTACATCTCTCCAGGAGGCTGCAGGAAAATTCAAACTCGAAGGCTGGTCGACGTCACCAAGCCTCTCCCAGATACAAGCCAAGGGATAAGGTCTGGCTTTCGGCAAAAAATATTCGACTGAAAACTCCTACCCCAAAAATGGCACCTAATTTCTGGGACCCTTCTCCATACTGGAACAAATTAACCCTGTGTCCTTCCGTCTCCAACTCCCACCAGCGATGAGGATACCCAACGTTCTTCATACCTCTTTATTGAAGCCTTTTGTGCAGAGTACTCTCTTTCCGGACTATACCCGTAGACCCGACCCTGTGACAGTTCAAGGACATGAGGAGTACGAGATACAGTCTATAGTGGATTCACGTCTCTCCAGGGGGAGAGTCCAGTTTCTCGTACACTGGAAGGGGTATGGTCCTGAGGAACACACCTGGCTTCCCCGAGGTCACATCCACACCCCTACACTCTTGAACCGTTTTCATAAGAAGTACCCTTTGAAGACTTGGAAGGAGCCCAATCCTCGAGGGGGGGGGTACTGTCAGGAAGCAGGGCTCACGCAACACCTCCTTACCTGCCTCGGAGGTTGTTGCTGCTGCCCCTTGCTCCCCGCTGGGGTATCCCTGTCGTGGTGCCCTGTGATCCCGGCGCTGGCTCACATGGCTGTCATCTTGTCAGGGTGCGCGCAGGAGGAGCTTACACAATGCGCACCTCCGGCTGTGATTTATTTACCCCTCTGTGCTTCTGGCCACGCCCCTCGTCAGCAGCTTCAGCCCCGCTCCTGCCTTTACACTCCACAGCTGAGCACAGGCAATGATTACAGCCTGTACCTATTGCAAAGCGCTCCATGACACACCCCTGCTCTGCCTCTTTCTCTGATTGGTTCACCCACAGTTTTTACTCCTGTTCTCCCTGGGAATCATTGCTCTGCACAGCTTCTGCTAGTTTGGTTGGTTTTCGCTTGTGCTCTTGTTCTCTCATATTCTTTAGGTTCTGACCTGGCATGGCTTTCGACTCTCCCTCTCTGGCTCTGGACCCCGGTTTCCTCCTCAATACGCAGTCTCTCTACGCCCCCAATCTCGGCTCGCACCTCTACCTCCCGGACCTCTGGCATCCTCGACCCCCAGCTACGGCAATCACCACGATTCTTCTATCTCCGGATCCAGCAAGTACCTTTTGTTACCTAACTAAAGTCTCCTGGCCTGGCAACGTATCTACCACACTCCGGACACGCTCCTCATCTGCGGGTGCGTGGTATTATACTTTCCACCTCAGTATAGGGACGGGTCTGGTCTGCGTGCAGCACTACCATGACACATATGTTTTGGGGTTGGTAACCAGCTTAGCTGTGGCCCAGAGAGAAAGGGCCGGAATAATGTTTTTTTAGGACCTGCAGATTGGTCATGCCTCAATGTTGGCTGCAGGCTTATAGCGCTTTGGCCAAAGGGTTTAACTAAATGACCCTTAGTCATGAGCAGATCAGCACTGATGTGTTGTACCATATGTTGTGTCACTTTGGATGTTGCGCTGGGCATTTCTGTTTTTTTTTATGTTTATTTAGTCTCCTAACATGGAGTAGGTGTTAATTTTATGATTTTGTGTTTTTGCCTTAAAGGGACAGTAGCCCCAATGTTTTAGTTGTCACAAATCCTGGCAGAGTCACAAATCCAGGCAGAAAGACATGTATCAATGCTCTGGATAAAGCAACAAAATCAGGCTGCACAACAGACTTTGACCGAAGTGCAGTATTGTTTCTGGAGGCAAAGTGAGCAAGACGGCTACAGATGGTGACCCACGAGAGGTACTGATTCTGGGAGTGAAGTCTGCACTACCAGGTGTTTAGGGAGAAAAAGAAAAAAAAACCCCAGCTGGTTTTCAAAAGGGCTTCGCTAAAGCAGTGAAACAAATACAAACAGTGATCCACAAGCGGTAATGATTCTGGAAGTAAAGACTTCCACATTGCATAGGACTACAAGATGTGATTGGAGTATATTTAGGAAAAGTGTGAAAGAGTTGATGCGAAGCTGCTCTGAATCAGTAAAATTAATACAGATGGTAACCTACACGAGGTACTGATTCTGGAAGAAAAAGTTGGATGAAAAGTTTTAACTGATGTTTTGCTGAATTCCAGGCTGCACAGTGGCAACAGAAAAATGCCCACAGGGTGTATGGAGTGCGAGGACCTAGAGCACTCGGAAGAGGCATGATCTTACGTTCTTGAGTATGAAGAGTACTGGCAGTATGAAGAAGATTGTCTCCAGCGACTCCAACAGCAAGCAATGCGTTGTTGGCGTGGAGAAAATGCAGACGTTTCGAGCAAGGAAAGTGAGCTCAGTACTGATCATGCCTCAGAGGCTACCGAAACAAAGAGAAAAAAAAGAGTAAAAAGAAAACAAGTTCGCAACTGACAGCAGAAGTTACAGAGACGGTTAAGGATGAGTCTGCAATGTCAGGAAATCATAATTCTGAAGGGAGCCGATATGTTCTGCAGCCTATAGGAACTGGCAGAATTTTCCTGGGAAAGGCGGAATATCCAGTGATGAAGGCGTGGATTAAAAAAGAGATGGCAAAGGAAAATGATGAATAAAAGATTGATGGTTCCTTGAGCCAGGTTAAACTTCCCCCCAGAGCTCACTCCTCCTCCTTCACCTTTTTAACTGGGAGGTCATTTCACTTGCTGCAGGAACAAGAACTATAATGGTTCTTCCCCTCTTACAGAGGTAAAAGGAAGGGTTCACAATGTAGTGTAGTGTAGGACCTGCATTATTTTGGTTATACCTTGACGTTGGTATGCAGGCTTATGACACCTTTGGCCAAAGGGTTGACTAAATAACCAAGTATTTAATATTATTATTATTATTGAAGTATTTTACTTTATACTTTTCATCATATATGTTTTGTCAATTGGATGTTGCATTGGGCACCCACTGCCTCTTGTTATATACCATTGCCATGCTCAGTAGCTCTCTGGTTGACATAAATATATATTCATCATGTGGTGGGTGTGGGAGTTTGAGCTTGCTGGGAATGTGTGTTAATCAATGTCTGTCTGGTAGCAGTCAATTGGAGGCTGTGGCACCTCCCCCCAGAGCTCATTCCTCCTCCTTCACCTTTTTAACTTGGGAGGTCATTTCCCTTGCTGCAGGAACAAGACCTATAAGGTTCTTCCCCTCTTACAGAGGTAAAAGGAAGGGTTCGCAATGTAGTGTAGTGTAGGACCTGCATTATTTTGGTTATACCTTGACGTTGGTATGCAGGCTTATGATGCCTTTGGCCAAAGGGTTGACTAAATAACCAAGTATTTAATATTATTATTATTATTGAAGTATTTTACTTTATACTTTTCATCATATATGTTTTGTCAATTGGATGTAGCATTGGGCACCCCCTGTCTCTTGTTGTATACCATTGCCACGCTCAGTAGCTCTCTAGTTGACATAAATATATATTCATCATGTGGTGGGTGTGGGAGTTTGAGCTTGCTGGGAATGTGTGTTAACCTACACGAGGTACTGATTCTGGAACAAAAAGGTGGATGAAAAGTTTTAACTGATGTTTTGCTGAATTCCAGGCTGCACAGTGGCAACAGAAAAATGCCCATAGGGTGTATGGAGTGCGAGGACCTAGAGCACTCGGAAGAGGCATGATCTTATGTTCTTGAGTATGAAGAGTAATGGCAGTATGAAGAAGATTGTCTCCAGCGACTCCAACAGCAAGCAATGCGTTGTGGGCGTGGAGAAAATGCAGACATTTCGAGCAAGGAAAGTGAGCTCAGTACTGCTCATGCCTCAGAGGCTACCGAAACAAAGAAAAAAAAAAGAGTGAAAAGAAAAGATGTTCGCAACTGACAGCGGAAGTTACAGAGACGGTTAAGGATGAGTCTGCAATGTCAGGAAATCATAATTCTGAAGGGAGCCGATATGTTCTGCAGCCTATAGGAACTGGCAGAATTTTCCTGGGAATGGCGGAATATCCAGTGATGAGGAAGTGGATTAAAAAAGAGACGGCAAAGGAAAAAGATGAGAAAAAGATTGATGGTTCCTTGAGCCAAATTAAAGATGCATTGCGAAGTGCCAACCATGACTCCGATCTCCTCTAGGAACAGTTTGTTACAAACCAAGAAGCTAAGACTGAGCTACAGAGGGGAATGTCCACAGTGATCACCAAGTGTATAATTTTGGAGAAGAAGAAGCATCACTTGCAGAAAGAGTTTCAAGACAGGAGGACTGACCTTGAGCAGTCAAATGCAGCTTCTGCCATCAGGGATGAAGAGGCAAAGGCTGAATTGAAAGTCTCTCAGAAGGAGATTCACCATCTCACCGCAGTGCTGAATTTATATGATTACGCCCAGGAAGAGGTCGGGCAAACTACAGAGACTGTAAGAGAGGAGAAGAAAAACCTACAAGAGAAAGTTTCAGAGTTGACTAACTAGGTCAGTAAAGGAAATGAGGAGCTTCACCAAGCAGAAAAAGTGAGTCCTGGAAAAGCTAGAAGTGCAGCAATCTCTGCAAAATACAGGTAGAGTACTGCTTGGTGAACACACAAGCAGAACACAAGCTGCAGAGCCATGTGCAAGGTCTGCGCGCGAGTCTGCAGGAGGCCAAGGAGAAACACGCAGATGCTGAGGAGAAGCAACAAGTGCTAATGGAGTGTCTGACTACCCAGTTTGTCGCCGCAAAGCAGCATGAGCTGAAGGCCACATTGAGCATAGCCAGAGAATTGCTGGAGGAGGAGCTTAGAGGCCAGGAATCTCTGTTTGAGAGGGAGCACAAGGAGGTCCAGAAACTAGAGCTGGAGCTGGAGGAGCAGAGAGGCTGCTCCATCCCCAAAAGTCAGTATGCCAAGGAGAAAGAGGCATAGAAAACTGAAGCTGTTGCGGCCCTAGCGACGAAATTTGCAGAGCTGTAAAATATGATGAAGGAGGCATTGATGCAAACTCAGAGCAAGCACAGGAAAGAGGTGGAGGCTCTTACCGAAAAATCACCGGATTAAGCTGAATTTTTCAAAAAAAAATGGAACAAGTTCTGAAGGCATTGGAGGTCAAAGATAAAGAGATTACAAAACTAAAAGAGACCCTTGGGGTACAGAAGGAGTCCATGGAAAAGATGCCAATAGAATTCATGGAGGTACACAAGAAACAGAAGTCTCTCGCTGATTAACTAAAATTGCTGCAAAGAGAGAAAAGCATTCTAAAACTGCAGAAATATTAGAGCTCTTATCCAAGGAAGGATGGAGAGAGAAAGGTATCTGTGCAAATGCTCTGCAACTGTCATCGTACAGGCTGCCTACAGAGGGATGAAGGCTCATCAGCTATATCCTCAGAATAAAGCAGCCTGCATTCTTCAGTTAATTTGGAGAATGCGACAGCAAAGAAAAAAGTATGATTTTTTTAAGGAATGCGTTTTTCTACTACAGTCCAATGTTAGGAACTATCAGCAAGAAAGATGCTACAGGGATGTGGAGAGCTGCTGGTGTGTTTCAGTCCGGATACAGACCCTATATCAGAACCAAGCTAGCTGTGCATTCTTATAAGCGTATCTGCAAGGCCATAGCAGTGATACAGTCTGCTTTCCACAGAATGCAAAGAAGAAGGAGCAAAATTAATGATGAGGAGCCAGACACAAATGGTCACAGGGAAAAATAGAATGCACAACTCATGGAAGAATTTGTTGACAAGCGAGTTAAAGATGAGTTGCTGAAGTGAAAAGCTGACTTACAGCAAATACTTGGAGAGACACTGTTTGAGTGCACAGGTTTCAAACATGATGTCACCGGTGATCTCTTCAATCATGAATACACATTGTGGCACTCTACAGATAAAGAAGAGGTGGTAAAATACCGTTCTGTAGGCGTAGAAAGAACGATAATTGCCCCAAAGGAAAGAAACAAAGTGACTGGTTGGAGTAAAAAGGTGCTTGGGAAAAGACGTCTCACCAAGGAGAACCAAGCCCATGGATCCAGCCAGAAGATGGAGGGAATGTTGAAAGCTTCGTCAATTGGAAATCGGGAAAGAAGAAAGGAGTCCAAAAGACTCCCCCGTGAGGCCGAGCTGTTTCCCGAGAAGGAGGGATGTTTAAATGGCAAGAGTGCATGGGGCTACACTCTGAGGGGGGAGGTATGTAAGGGAGTCAAGGAGTTAAACTCCCTTTACAAGGCAGGAAACTGCAGTGGTGTCTGCTTTCATGCAGGTGGGATGTGAAACTCCTGATTGAACAGGGGATAAAAGCAGAAAATAAGAACCGGTAACTGTCCCTGCTGGAGTCTGTTGAGGAACACAGACAACAGAGTTCTTGCCCGCAGGGATCCAGGCTTGTTGACCAAAGGATTTTGTCTGGCAACAGTGGGGAACCCAAAGCCCCACACAGAAGAAGCCTGAATGGATAGGGTAAAAGACATTCCTGGAAGCAGCAGGACTTCAAAGCCTGCAGCTGGAGAAATGGAGATGCCGGACCACATCAGTCATATAAGACTATATATTGTTCCCTAATATTGTTTAATATGTTTTGTGATTGGTAACCAGCATAGCTTGTGGCCCAGATGTTTGTGTTTTCCCTTAAAGGGGCAGTAGCTCCAATTTTTTTGTTATTTTTGTGGCAAATAAAACCAATCATTATTATGGTTTACCCGGAAATGCATGTGTGGACTTGTATCTGACCTCGGACACAGGCCGCTCCATCACAGACCTATATTGACAAACCTACAGTAATCACAGTCGAAGGGCTCGAAGGGGGCTCACTCGGCTGCACCAATGGGAGAAGGGGGCCGACTTAGGTGCCCATGACCCACCCTCGATGATGGAGCATCTAGGAGGTGGTAGATTTGAAAGCTGCCTATGGGAACTAGCTGCGGGACTTTCCCAGCAACGGCTTCCCTCGACCAGCCCCAAATCACCCGCTAGGAAGGCGCCTGCAGGTCTGCAGGGAACAAAGGCTCTAACCGCTGAGAGCCCATCCCTGGATCTAATCTCCAGCCCTTCCCTGCTCACCATCCGTCCCAGCACTCAATCTCCCCCTGCCATTTGCCACAAACCTGAATATTGTGGCATGCAGCACAGGTTATTGAATTACTGTGGCTGTATGCATAGAAATGCTAAAACACACATTACATTGCATGCTGGCTGCCTTAACTAAACTGTATGGGGAACGGGCTATCTTGCAACATGGGGAATACATTACTTTACAGTGAATAAAGTGTTTTTATCTACATATACATTTATTACATTCCCTGTTCCCAATTTATACAGTTTTCCCCTTTCAGACATCGGTGACTAGCTCCTTTCTGGAAGGGTTACACAAAGAAAAACCTATACATTGGCCAAAATAAGCATTACAGAGGTTGGCATTACACACAGTATTGGGGTAGTCAGCCGGGCTTCACCTTTATAGTATCAGGCTGGCTACCCCTACCATGACATCCCCCCTTCAAGATGAAGGCTCTGGGTCTGCCACCTCCTCAGGTGGCTCCCCAAGCATGGAGACCCTTGAAGTCCTGCGGCTGATGCTGGAACCCTGCCGGGAAAGACTGCCGACATTGCCATGCTCCTTGTCCTTTATAAAGTCCAAGTCCTGAAGGGCAAGGCTCCAGTGCAGCAACATTCTAGTTTCTCCCCACCCCACGCTGTACAACCCTGGGGTCTGTGATCTACAAATCACTGGGTAGGACTTACCATTCACGTAGGGCTGTGATGCCTCCTGAGCTGTGATTGCAACCAGGCATGTTCACAGAACCTGAAACGCTGCCCCGCACTCAGGGCACAAGGATACCAGTACCATGAGCCACTGCTCTGTCACCCCAGTCAAGGGTTTTGTCAGGGCACTACAATGGGTCACCATCTCTCATTAGTAGCCCTGCACATCCCTGATCTCCCCCTTTAGACTCCACTCCTTCAATGCAGAGACACTCCATCTAGCCTTGTGGAGGGGTCTATAAGCCCGGGTAACGACCAGGCGATTAGCTATGTGGGTCCTGCCTAGCTCACCCATAACCAGGACCGATTATCTACCTCCTACCTCTCACACCCTCTCCTGCTGGGGAGCCATGAGCTGGGGACCTATCTCTCCCTTCTCCACTTAGCCTTCCTGGCTGGCTACTACTAGGAAATCGGGCAGAGCCTGGCTCTCCCGATCTCCCAGTGGAGAGTTATGGAAAGTCAATGCCATGATCCACTTTCAGCCCCTTGCTGACGTGCTCTCCTAGCCCCAGTGGCCTTTTCCGGGTAGCCGTCACACTGTCCCCTGGCCTACCTACAAGCCATTAGACATCCCAGGTGTGGCCACACACCAATGCCCCCTGGGATGCCACCAGGCCACAGAACATTTGCACTAGCCAGGCTCTGGTGTCAGCAACCCCCTGATGCCCCTTTTCAGCAGGATCTCCTTATCCCTCACTAAACTCTGTTTCCTACCCACCCAGGGACTCATTAACTGGCCCCTCTCTGTCCATAGTCTTGCCAGAGAACCTGGGGCTGGTTCCCAGTATAAAAGCACACAATCTTGGGCATAATCTTGGAGAGAGACTGGCCGCCCGAGGTCTCATCCCCTCCAGATCAGGGTATGCCCACACCACTTCCCGGGACCACTCACTGGGCTCCGGCGGTTCGCACTCTGTAAGGGGAATTGTCAAAATAGGGGTCGGCAATCAAGTTGGGACCCAGTTTAGGCTTAGTCTGGCTCAGGCAAAGAAGAACCAGGGGAGCGATGATACCTTAAAAAAAGAATAGAAACTACATAGTGCAATGTTGTCTAAACAAAACACAAATAGTGGAAAACTCCCAAGTGAACACTCACAATATATTGAAAACAAATATGCAGTTATCCAACTAAGGTGGATGGTCACAGGCTGGAGTAAGTAGGAGGGAGTACAATCTCAGAAGAGAGAGACACGGAGCCAAGGTAAAATAGTAACACACGATTTATACAAAACAATAAAATGGGAGGCTTACAAGATCCAAATGGAATAACAGCATGGAAGGTACTGCTGCGGCCGAGTTTATTCGAGCATTTGCCCGTTCTCGGCCGCAGCATTAACCTGGCGCGCGCCGGAGGGTGCCGGGCGCGTGCCGAAGCAGCGGAAGAGCGCCCTCCGATCGGGGCGCTCTCCCTCCCGCTGCCGGGTCCGCCGGGTCCCCCGGGACCCCCTGCCGCCGTCCCCCACATCGCGGGTGCAGGGGGCGCAGGGGCACGCGCGTGCAGGGGGCGCAGGCACCCGATGACCCGTGACCGCGCATCGGTGATGCGCGGCACGCTGAGGGAGTGCGGCTAGCACGCCGGGGCATCCCCCGGCTTGCGGTGCTAGCCGTGCTGCAATAAAGTGTGTCGGTAGTGTAAAGTGGAGATTGTAACTGAGTAGCGATCTCAGAGTTCACAACACACCGCCGACGCTGCTGCAAGCCTCCGTTCTGCGTCTCTGCCAGGGGCCGATACTTCACTTCCGGTGTTTCGGCCGGTTGAAGGTGACATCACGGGATTCCCAGCAGTCTCTCTCCCTCTCGATTGTCGGCTGAGGGTCACGCTCTACGCGTTTCGCCGTGCTAAGTGACAGCTTCGTCAGGAGTCTGGCATACCTGCCTGGTCCCCACGGGGACCTCTGTGCATGTTTGCTCCAAAAGCTGGGAAGCGATGAACACTGTGATGGGCGGCAGCGCCAATGGCAACTCTGCCTTGGCAACTGACCAACTTTGGATCTGGGTGGCCACAACCGTGGGAGCACCTTCCCCCTCAGATGAAAAACTGAAGCTCCACAAGCCACTGTCCCAGTCTGGGGACTCCTGGATTACTTGCTGGGACTTGGGTGCTCCTCCTGGCATCTTCACCCACATCCCTGTCCGTCGGTGCAGGTGCTCTGGGCTGACCATATAACGTCACTCCAGAGGTGCCGTAGTACCGGGGTCTATCAGGCTGACCGAACGCTGATTGCCCATGGCCCCCAGACACAAATACTTGCTGCAGACCTCCTCGTCCCTCCAGCCCGATGCTGCGATCGGATGCCCACTGGCATCCACTTCTGTGCCGCTGGTAGCTGCTGCAGGGACCGCTGGCTGTGTCCTCTGCTTTACCGGCTCTATGGCCACTTGCTTGTCCTCTGCTGGGGCTAGCCTCACAAAGGATATCAGCCCTGTATCTGGAGAACATTTCCCCAGATTGGGGTGACTGGAACAGGGAGGGTTGGGGCATTCCACCTGCAGATGGCCCGGCCGGTCCCACTGGAGGCACAGGCCCTCATAGGCATCCTCTGCCATCTAGGCTGCAGCGTCTCTGGCACTCGGCTGACTCACCATGGCTTGGTGGCTTGGTGGCTTGGTGGCTTTGGGAGAGTCAGCTACCTGGGATGCACTGATCGCCGGCACTGTAACGGGTGTACAGGACCAGCTTCTCTGGCTTTGTCTGTATGGGCATACAGTTTGCCGCCACCTTGGCGGTCGCTAGGTAAGGCACCCAAGTGGTACCATACTGAGCCATAAGGTGGCTCTCACGGAGGCAGATTCGCCAGCAACATCTCAGTCGATCTCACCTTCAGCCCCTCTGGCTCTCGGCTGACTCCACCACAGCTTGGTGGCTCTGGGAGAGTCAGCTACCTGGAGGGCTCAGATCTGCGGCACTCGTGCAGGGTTCAGGACTCGCTTCTCTGATTGTGGCCGCCTTGGCAGCTGCTGGGTTTGGGACCCTGGAATAGGGGTCTATGTTGGTTTTACAGGGCATAGAGCCCTCTCGAGGGCCTGCAGGCATTTGGCCACAAACGCCACCGATCCCAGTGTGGCAGGAGAGCCACCAAATCAATTTCCGCAGCATGAGCGACTCCCTAGTTAGCCAAAGGGTCATCCTCCTCTTCCTCTGAATCACTCACAAGGGAATTGTCCCCCGAGCCCCTGGCAATGGCATTAGTGGCCGCAACCAACGCTGCATTGGTAACTTCATACAAGCCGGCCTTGTGCCACGCAATGTCTTCTGCGAGGTCCACCTTTGCTCTGCCCACAGTTGGCAGACCATAGCGCACACACCACGCTACTACATTGGCCCGAGACCATGGATGGAACTGCCCATCTCTTCTGGACATCCTGAATCAAGTTGACTAACTACTGTGAACGTGAAAGGAGAGGTACACTGGACTATGCCCTTTGTGGCCACAACTGCTGGTCCTGCAGTCTTCAACTCAAGACTGACTCAGAACTTTCTGAATTTCAGAACAGAACCTAGTGATCCCGCCTCAGCCACTAGAAAAAAGCCTGTCACAGGAGACCAGTACTTTTAACACCTTTTACTACCAGGGATAACTATCACCAGACAGACCACAATAATTGAATAAACAGAGTTTTTTCTGGGAAGCCAGCAAACACACAATACACAATATACACTCACCAACTGGAGGTCTGGGGGGAAGTCTCTAGCCCCAACTAGGTGCAGGAAGTGCTTATCCTGTCTTCTTCTTTTCCCAGGCTTCTCAGTGCTTCTCTCAGTACTAACCAGCACAAAGCACTTTTGATTCTCCCACTCAGCTATGTCTCCGAACAGCTCTACACATTGTCTCCGCTGGTCAGGCTTCTCCGACGCTTCTCCACTGAGCACATTAGATGCTCTTTTAAACAAAGCACTTTTGAAAAGCCCACCAGCGTGTCTCCAATCGCCTCCAGAACTTGTCCTCCGCTGGCCGGGCTTCTCTGGCACTTCCCTGCTATTCCGAGCAAGAGCACTTTTGAAAATATCATCACGCACTTCCCTGAACCAAGCCTGGAGGATGTCTGGTTCCCTGCTTGGCCATGCTCCTTACAGCACCCGCTGGCTATCTTCAAAATGGAGCAGGCAAGAGGCTCGCCCGGCTGCACCAAGGGGATGAGAGGGCCGGCTTTGATGCCCAGGACCACCCCTGGATGATGCCTATAGGCACTGCGGACTGAGCCCGGCAACAGCTTCTCCTGGCCAGACCCAAATCACCCGCTGAGAAGGTGCCTGCAGGTCTGTGGGGAACAAAGGCTCTAACCGCTGAGAGCTGTCCACGGACCTCATCTCCAGCTCTTCCCTGCCCACCATCCTTCCCAGCACTCAGCCTCCCCTCGCCATTGCCACAAACTGGCATTTTCTTTCATGCAGTACAGGTAATTTAATTACTTTGCCTGCATGCATAGAAATGCAAATATACACATTACATTACATGCTGGCTGCCTTTTCTAAACTGTGTGGGGAACAGGCTATCTTACAACAGGGGGAATACATTGTACTTTACAGAGAATAAAGTGTTTTTATCTACATATACATTTATTACATTCCCTGCTCCAAATCTATACAGATTTCCCCTTATAGAAATCAGTTATTAGCTCTTTTCTGAAAGGGGTTAAACAAAGAAAAACCTATACATTGGTCAAAACAAGCCTCGCAGAGGTGGCCAGTAAACACGGTATTGGGGAAGTTAGCCGGGCTTCATCTTTATTATATCAGGCTGACTACCCTACTGTGACAGGGGGCAGGAGAGACAAGGGAGCAGGAGACCAAGGGGGAAGGAGAGAAGGGGGAGGAGGAGACAATGCGGATCTGATGGGAGGGGGTAACCAGGCTACACCATAAAGGTTTAAGCCCATCTGGTTACCCCTGAAATTGTGGGGTCCCTGGCAGCTACCTAGCACCATAAGCCAGGGACCAGGGAATATACAAGTGAAAAATTAAGTGACCCTTGCTTTTCCTGTTTCCATGTTCCCTTTGCCCTAGAAACGTGAATCTTCTTGTGTGTAAGTTTTATGTGTGGTATTTGGGTCAAAATGCAATTATTTTGTTTGCAGGAGTTTGGGGGTCAAAGATACCGGTAGTCTCCTAGTTCTCCCTGATGTGCAGGCACTTTTTGCCGGTAAGCAAGTGGAATTACACTGGGGCTTGCTAGTGTCCCCCATACTCCTGGTTTTTGAGCCCAGATATCCCAGATCCATCTCCCGCACAAATATGGGTCTCCCCAAGAGATAATGTTTAATAAAATATTTTATTATGAGTTGTGCATTTACTATAAATATCTATTCAGCCAGCCCGGGCACATACAAAACGTGCCGGGAAGTCAGGATAGACATCGTAGTTCAAAGGGGAGACGGGATGTTGCGAGGTGTTGGGGTGCTACGTGGCCGGGACAAGGTGGAGTACTGAGTCCAGAGAACAGAGACCCCCAGATGGGAGGATCCTCTGGTTTTCCAGACTCAGTGGAGTCTGCCCAGTAGGTGGCAATGGGTTGACTGGGGGAAGAGGCAGAATGTCGATGTGTTTCCCATTGGTCAATTCACATGTACCACCAATGGGGCATCCTGAGACAGTTTGGCACGCCCCTCCTCTCACGTCAGCCAAAGGATGAGCCCCTATTCCTATTGGCTGGCGGTGTGGAATTTCCATGCACTGATTGGTTGCTCCTCCTACCTCCATGCTGAACATAGAACAGCGGAAGGTATGTAAGGAGAAGCCCCAGTCAGAGAACCAAACAATCTTGGGACTTGGGCCGGTGACGCAAAGGCGGGCTTTTCAAAGTTGCTCTGTTACGAATAGCAGAGCAACCAACTTAAATTTTGGAGCTAAGAAAGCCTGCCTAGCCGAGGTTAAGTCAGACGCTAGGTTTCATTTTAGAGATCGCTATCAGGATTACTTGCCGAAATCAGATTCAGGATGGTCAGAATTTTCTGCTGAATTTTGTTCCAGGACGTCCAGGACCAAAAGGGCAATCAAATTAGCAAGTTGGAGCTCTGCACATAGGAAAGTCTAGATTTCAACGCCCAGACCCCAGTAAGTGTGTATATTTCTGTGTTTTGTATTTCTGTTTCCGAGGTTTTTAACCAAATAAACCCCATTTTATTTCACTACTGTGTTTTGCTTATTGAATGATACTGGTATAATTTTTTTAATAGACGTGGTCTCCCGTGATAGGGGAGATGGGTAATAAATTTGACTAAAGACAATTTATTTTAATTATTTGTATTGTGGATCGGGTAGACAGATTGCTGGGAGGTGCTGGGATTGACCCGGCGGTCTTGGTACATGTTGGCACCAATGACACAGTTAGTGGGATGGAGGTCCATAAAATGATTTCATGGATCTTGGCTAAAAGCTTTATGCAAGGACCTCCAAGGTAGTATTTTCTTAAATACTACCAGTGCCATGTGCTACCGCAGGGAGACAGTCAAAGATAAGTGAGGTTCATGCATGGCTAAGAAAGTGGTGTAGGAAGGAGGGTTTTGGGTTTTTCTGAGAGGTGCCATCTTTATTCTAGGGACAGATTGCACCTCAATGAAGAGGGATCTTCTGTGCTAGGGGAGAGAATGTTAAAAAGGTTGAAGGAGATTTTAAAATAGGATGGAGTGAGGAGGTGAATGAGGCCGATAACTAACTAAATAGAATAGATGAGAAAACAAGGGGTTATGGAGGTAGAATGGGGGCAAGTGCAAATTTTACAAGCTGCGAGACACTCATAGTAAATTTAGACAATACTAGAAGACTTCTAAAGACTAAACAAAATTGGCGCAGAAAGGAAGGAGAAGATAAAATAATAGTACAGGCTGAAAAAAACCTTAAATGCATGCTTGATAATGCAAAACGCCTGACAGATAAAATGGGGGAGCTTGAATTAATAGCTGCAAGGGAGCAGTATGATATCATAGGCATTACTGAAACATGGTGGGATGAAACTCATGACTGGACAGTTAATTTAGAGGTTATTCCCTTTTTTGGAAGGATCGAGCAAATAGAAGAGGAGGTATGCTTATATGTTAAACCGGATCTAAAACATATTATACGCGAAGATGTTTATGAAGGGAATGATAAAAATGTAGAGACCTTGTGGATAGAAATTAGCAGTTGAGGTAAAAGTATAAAGAAAATGTTTGTAGGGATATGCTATAAACCACCAAATAACTGTGAGATTGGGGAAGCTAAAATACTTTTGCAAATGGAGAAGGCATAAAAAATAGGTTATGTTTGCATAATGGGTGATTTTAATTATCCAACAAAAACCTTAAACATTAGAAAGGCAAATGTAATAATAAACTGAGGACTAATCTATAAGTAATACATTGGGATGGTGATTTTGCAAGGAACAATATAGAAGATAAATGGGTAGTCTTTAAAACAATGTTAGAAAAGCACACTTATCAGTGTATACCCTTGGGTAATAAGTATAAAAGAAATAAGTCAAAACCAATGTGGCTAAATAAACAGGTAGGGAGGAAATGGACAAGAAGACGGAGACATCGTATCAGAATTGGCTAATGTGGCTAAATAAAAAGGTTGGGGAAGATATGGAAATGAAGAGGCAGGCGTTTAGATTCTTTAAGTCAGAAGCGACAGAGGCACTGTATCAGAATTATAAGGAATGTAACAAAAATTGCAAAAGGGCAATCAAATTAGCAAGCATTGATAATGAAAAAAGGATTGCAATAGAAAGTAACATAAACACTATAAAGTTCTTTAAGTACCTGAATAACAAAAAAAATGAGAAAAGAAAATATAGGACCCTTTCAGTGTGAGATGGGCAAGCAGATTATTGGAGATAATCGAAAAGCAGAGGTATTAAACAAATTCTTTGCCTCTGTGTTTACCAGGGAAGAATCCATTTCAATTGTAGTGCCACAGAAAGAAGCAACAACCTCCATATTAATGAACAATTGGTTAACTGAGGAAGAAGTTCCTAGGCAGCTTGAAAAAATTAAAGTAAATCAGGCACCTAGCCCCGATGGCATACATCAAAGAGTTCTCAAGGAGTTAAGTTCAGTAATAGCCAAACCATTACATTTCATATTCAAGGACTCCATTTCCACAGGTTCAGTACCACAAGATTGGCGTAAAGCAGATGTGGTGCCTACAGTATATTTAAAAAGGGAGTTAGATCACAAGTGGGGAATTACAGACCTGTTGTTATTGTGTGCTCACCACAAACAAGATGGCACCAGGCTGCTGAGGTGGGGTAATATATACTGTATAATACCAACCCACAGCCGCGTGGGCATGTCTGGAGTGTAGAGTAGTCGAGGTAGCAGGGTCAGGGTAATAGAGGTGAGACTGGTCGTGATACTTGCCGGGGTCAGTAGTGGAGGGGTATGGATCGTTGTGTGTGCTTTAGCCGAGGAGAGGTGCGGATCATCTAGAGTAAGCCATGGTCAGGGTTGGAGAGATGTAGATGGGCAAACAAAGCCGGGTCAGGAGAGGAGAAGAGTGGAGTCCAAAGGCAAGCAGGGTAAGGTAACAAGGCAAGGCAGACAAGGCTGGAACAGAACAGACTGTGGAGAGGCACACGCACAAACAGAGATTAAGCACAGCCGATGAGCCTCTGGCTCTGCTAAGTATTTACAGGAAGCTGTGACAAGTCACAGCAGGAGATGTGTCACTGAGCTGGTTCTGATAGGAAGCTCCGCTGCAGGAGGCAGGTGTGCGGAGTCTTCCTGATGATATATTTAATGTGATACAGGTGCGTGCTGCACACGCGCCATGTGCACGTGTCACGCGCTAATGATTTCATCATGTGGAAGCAACCGGGAGGCGGAGCCAGCAGAGTTGGCATTTAGGTCCACGCGGGCTGTACGTGCGGTCCTATGATGATAACAGACTCCACGGCGAGGTTTGGGTGCGATGCTCGTATCTGGATGTATGGAGGGTAAGTTTTTCGTGCGCCAACCGCACGGTGCCTCATGGATCCTTACACATGTAAGCCTGACTTCAATAGTGGGGAAACTGCTTGAATGTTTAATATTTAATAATATTCAGGAATACCTAATGGCAAACAAAATTATTAGTAATAATCAACATGGATTTATGAAGGATAGATCATGCCAAACTACAGATGTAATGTAGTAGAACCAGAGCAGATGTAATTTCTCTCCAGAAGGACTTGGAGATACTGGAAACTTGGGCAGGTAAATGGCAGTTGAGGTTTAATACAAATAAATGTAAGGTTTTTCATTTAGGAAGCAAGAATAAATAGGTGACTTACACATTCCATGGGGATAAATTGGGGTAATCCTTGATGGAGAACGATTTAGGAGTGCTTTTAGACAGCAGGCTTAGCATAGTGTCCCAAGTTATGCAGTAGCTGCAAAGGCAAACAAGATCTTATCTTGCATTAAACGGGCAATGGATTGTAGGGAAGTAAATTAATTATGCTCCTTTACAAAGCTTTAGTAAGACCACACCTTGAATATGGAGTACAATTTTGGGCACCACTTCTTACAAAAGACATTATGGAACTAGAAAGAGTGCAGAGAAGAGCCACCAAATTAGTAAAGGGGATGGACAATCTAACTTATGAGGAGAGGCTAGCTAAATTAGATTTATTTACGTTAGAAAAGAGGTATCTAAGAGGGGATATGATAACTATATACAAATATATTCAGGGACAATACAAGGAGCTTTCAAAAGAACTATTCATCCCAAGGGCAGTACAGAGGATTCGGATGCATCCCTTAAGGTTGGAGGAAAGGAGATTTCACCAGCAACAAAGGAAAGGCTTCTTTACAGTAAGGGCAGTTAAAATGTGGAATTCATTACCCATGGAGACTGTGATGTCAGATACAATAGATTTGTTCAAAAAAAGGTTGGACATCTTTTTAGAAAGGAAAGGTATACAGGGATATGCCAAATAATTAAACATGGGACGAATGTTGATCCAGGGATTAATCAGATTGCCAATTCTTGGAGTCAGGAAGGAATTTATTTGTCCCCTTATGAGATATCATTGAATGATATGACACTGGGTTTTTTTTGTTTGCCTTCCTCTGGATCAATAAGGAAATATAGATATAGGATGAAGTAGCTGTTGTCTAAATTTAGATTGAACTTGATGGACGTATTTCTTTTTTCAACCTTATCTACTATGTAACTATGTAACTATGTATTAATAAACTATACTTATAGCGTCATGAGCATATGTTACAGATACTGTCACGGCCGAGTTTATTCTTACCTTTACCCGGTCTCGGCCGCGACAGTAACCGGGCGTGCACCGGGGTGTCCATTGCGCGCGCCGAAGCCTCGGAGGAGCGGTCCTCCGATCGGGGCTTCCCCCTCCCCTCTCCGGGTCCGCTGGGTCCCCCGGAACCCTCCACCGCCGTTCCCCAAATCGCTGGACACCAGGGCTCCCTCGGGGAGCCCTGGGCACGCGTGCATGAGGCGCAGGCACCCGATGAAGCGTGACCGCGCATCGGTGATGCGCGGCACGCCGAGGGGATTTGGCTAGCAAGCCAGGAAATCTCCCGGCTTGTGGAACTAGCCAACAAAGAATTAAACGTGTCGCCACTGTACATATGTTGTAGATATGTTATAAAGTTCCTATTGTTATAGGTACTAATGACCCAAAAAATCTGTACGTCTGCATCACAATATTTTTTTATCTTTTGTGGAGGAGGCTGACCAGCTACTAGCTGTTCATAGTAAATATTGCATGCATTTTGCATTTTTCAGAGGCCATCTATGACTGTCCATATTCAGATTGTTTTTTTCTATGAGCAGCCATGTGAGCAGGACTATATTAGTCCGGTCTTCTCTGTTAAGGACCCTGTTAAAGTTTTGGTTTTTGTTTAGAAATGTTATCATGTAGGGGGCGTGGCCTGGAGGTTGAACGAGTTGGTCACAGGTTTGCCTAGCTCCACGAATACACCGAGCTAAATCAACAAAAAAGCCCTTTAAGATCAGGGGAAAAAACCCTAAAAGACTGCCCAAAGCTCCCAGCACAGGAAACCAGGTCCTTAGACCTGACTAACAAGTTAAAAAGTGCTGTCTGAGCGCTCTTGGTGCACAGCTTCCCCTCACCAGGAAATCCAAGATGGCTGCCGGGATCGTGCGGCGCATCTAAAGTGGAGCCCCTTAAAAGTGACCGTGTCCACAATTAAAAGGTAGGGGCAGTTGCTGCCACTGGGGCAAGTTGATTCAGGTGCAGGAAGGAGGGAAACCTCTCCCACGAGCAGCCCCTCTCCCACGACCGCCACGCTTCCCCGCTCTCCCACCAAAACGGAGTCACAAGATGGCGCCGTCCGAAATGTGAGGCGCCGAGCCTGACTCAGTCTACGCGACGGGAGAGAGAAGTGTGTCCTGGCCTGAGATTCGGGGGTCTCGTGAGCCCCGGAGGCGATGAGAGGGACTGCCGGTCGGGGAGAGAGGAGGCGCTCTGATAGGTGTGACGGGCGGCCCTGCTGAAGGTGGCTGGCGGCCATCTTGGTCCACCCGACCGTGCAGCCCACTGATCGTGCTGCCTCTCAACAGACTGCCGGGCTGCAAATAAATAAAGAGGCTTTTTCACCACACTTTCCCCCCACTCCAACTATATTCCTGAGTCCCAATATCTAGCACAAAGAGCCCACTGGGCCCAGTGCAGCTCTTGAGGTGGCCCTAAATAGAGGGAGAGGACCAAAAATATAAAGGAATAGGGGTTCGGCCCCCCAGAGGAGGGGAACAAAAAGCAAAAAAACTGAAATAAACAAATAAATAAAAGAAGCAAGGAAATACAAAAAAGTACATATGTAAATGACACCTCAGAAATGAGGGGGCTTGGGGGCGTGTCCGGCATGCCAAAGAACATGGACGTGTGAGAGCTGAGCTCCACAGGCCCCAACATATAACCACACTCACAAATACCCTTCAATTCACCCTTCGACCCTAAAAAATAAAAAAAACTACCTCCTACCACATAAGCACCCCGCGATGACTACCAAACAAAGAGCGACGCCGGGCCAGGGCGCAATCAATTTCTTCCCGCAGTCACAGCGGAGCGCGGATCCCTCGCCGAAAAATCAAGACGGCGCCGGGCCGAGTACTGCACGAGGCCCTAAACAGCAGGCCGCGGCTAAGGAGCAGAGAGAGCCAGCGCAAACCCCGGAGTCTCTCCCCATGAGAGAATTTATGCGTGAACTGATGTCTGGCATGCTGGATGAGCTACATGTCTCTATCCAACGAGACCTGAAAGCAGCCATCACGGAATTGAGGCAGGAGATAGCGGGTCTCGCGGAGAGAACGACGGCGCTTGAAACGAAAATGGAGGATTCCCTCCAAACGCAAACGACCACTGATAATGAACTATACAGACTGGGCAGGGAGATCAACTTCTTAAAAGATAGCCTGGAAGATCAAGAAAACCGTGAGAGAAGGCAAAACCTGATGATCCGCGGTATCCCTGAGACAATCATGCCAGATCAACTCCAGGCATACCTCCGTGGGCTCTTCACAACGCTATGTGCAGACCTGGACCCGAGGGACCTCGAGATGGACAGAGCCCATCGTGCCCTCGGGCCCAGATCAGATGACCCGCACAAATCCAGAGACACCATAGTCAGGCTGCATCGTTATCTCACCAAAGAGAGGTTGATGTCAGCCTGCCGGAAGTCTAACCCCCTTGTGTACCGCGACATCAACCTACAGATTTACAATGATCTAGCTAAACAAACCATTAATAAAAGAATGGAGCTTAAACCCCTGACCACCCTCCTCAGAGAAAACGAGATTAAGTATAAATGGGGGTTTCCATTTAAACTGATCGTCGTCAGGAATGGAAGGACCCACATTGTCAGACACCCCACGGAGATGACAAGAATGGCAAAGGCAGTGGGACTATCCCCCCCTCCATCGTGGAGTGCTGACCCACAGGATAACCAAGACCAAGAGAACGAAGTTCCTGCAGTAAGGGCATCCGAGCGCCTGGCAGGCCGAAAAAACAGAAAATAAAGCCTTAAAAACAAACCTTTCTGCTTTCCCAGTTCGAGTACTGCACTGTCACGTTGCACCGCATGAGGTCCCACACGCAAGCTCCCTGCACAGAAGCTGGAACAACCCTGGAGCAGCACAATGAGGAACACACGGCACAAACCAGAAGAGGGCGCCATCCCCGCCTGGAATTGCGAGCCGAGGAGACCGACTGTGGATCCAGAATGACCAGCACAGAGCGCCGATCACGTGTCCAGGAGGAGCTAACCATGGGACCGGCACAAAGCTTACCAGCTGAGTCGCAGTAAAGCGACCCTTTGGGTGGGGGGGAGGGGCTGGGCGTCGTGGGTGGGGGAGGGAAAGGACTCATTTATGGAGATCAGACGGATGGAAACCCTCCACGGTTTCCCTTGCCTGTGCCGCCCCCCCCCCCCCTCATTAATCCCTGGGCTGCAACAGCCGGCGACCCAGAGTGCTTGGTCACTCACAAAGCTTGCATCCTGATCCACCTCAGGCACGAGATCGGGCCCCCCCTCCACCAACAGAAAACTGTAAGTACATTTTTGCTACGAGTGGGGCCTCTCAGCATACGGGAATAAAACCTGTCTGCGCTGGTGACCTCTGAGCCCCCACAAATACATTCCAGGCCAGACATGCGCACAGCAACAAAAAATGACAAGTGCTTACCTTCATCCCTAAAAGGTTTAAAGTTTAAAGTTAGTAGGAGTTATTAATAAAGCTGCCCCTACCCCATCCTAACCCTTCTATTCCCTGCTCACCCTCCCTCCACTCGCTCCCTAGCATTTTCCCCTCCTCATCCCCACACCCCTGTTTCCCCGCCCCCTAGCTTCCCTAACCCCTCCCCGTCCCCCCCCTATGCTTCCCTTACCCCTTCCCCAGCCATTCCTTACTAGCCCAAAAGAGAACGCTCTTAAACTCAATAATCCTGGAACCCACCGCCAACTAGGACGGCGCCAACCAGCAGACTGAGCACAGAATGAGCCCAAAGAAGCTCTAACCAGAGCCACTGGTCTCAGAGAGACTCATTGTAACCTGCACAATGTTGACCCAATTTGTAATCACATACACACGTCGTGGACTATACATAAGGCAGCAGCTGCACCAATATAAATGTCCCCACTGGTAGTCTGCCATACAAACTGTGGATTCCTCCCCCCTCCTCCCCCTCCCTTCCCTCGCCACCCCCCCCCCCCCTCCCCCCTCTCCTTTCCTCCCTCCCCCCTCCCCCCTTCCACTTCCACCCCCCCCTTTCCCCCTCCTCCCCCCTTTCCCCTCCTCCCCCCCCTCTCCACCACCCCTCACCGCCACCCCCCCCCTCTTCACCCCCTCTCCCCTCCATCCCCCCCTCCCCCCTCTCCCCCCTTCCCCTCCCCAATTAGACATGAAATCCAGCTGGCAATCCCCCCCCCCCCCCGTAATCACGGGTACCCAGTGCCCCCCCTCCCCCCCTTCCAACCCCAACCCTTGAAATGGGTCCAACCTAAATATTACTATCGGGGATTCAAAAGGGACTCAGTACACAGCCACAGGTTTATCTCAAATGTGACCCAGTGCGCTCACACTAATGAGACACATGTAAAGTCTAAATGCCTATCCGATAGACCCCTGAAGGCCCGCGCATAGATATCGCATGGCAAGTGGTGTAAAATGTATTATGACTTGGTTTGAGCATGCCTCAGTAGAGATCAATGTGTGCTGGGCCCGAACTTGCCCAAAGGTAATCATTATGTGACAAATATGCAATTCCGTAAATATCTAAAAGGTACAGATCACCAACCCAAAGATAACACAACACTTAATAATACACTATTTAACCACCACACTCAACTCAATAATACACCCAGTTATGTGTCAGGAACCAAACCACAGCCAACACATAACTCAAGCACACCTTGCTCTACACTCCGATTACCTCTAAGAAGTGCAAAATAGATATATGCTGACCAACATTGCACCGAACACGGACTCTGACCCTATTGACACATTCGGAGCGTCTCCCAAAAGGCCTACGCCTCGGATGAGGCAAAGCCAGAAGAACTCTGTATTACAAAATGTATAACTAAAACGATGTTCCCCGTACCTATGTTAACTAATGTTATCACAATGTGTACCATGTCTTATCAGTTTGCAAAAGATGTTATAACAGTACCATATAACTCACGGCTGCTCAACTACAAACCCTGATCTACATTTTTCTTTCTCCCCTCCTACTGTACCTGCTCCCCCCCTCTTTCCTTCCCTACCCCCGCCCACCTCGTTCCTTACCTCCCTGCCAACCACTCCCCTCCCATCCCCCTCTGCCCCCCCCTTCCCCCCACCCAATACCAATCCCACCCCTCCCGCTGTAGCCCCACCTCCACCCCCCCCCTTTCCCATACACCTACCTGTAACCAAAGGTCGAAGGGCCGAAGGGTCACACAAGCAACAGAGGGCCAGGACCTCACTGTTGCACCCCTGACCTCGGGCCCCGGACCCACCCCAGAACGGGTAAACCTACCCGAATGCCGGTCTCCCGGAGACAAGGCAAAACCACATTTAGACCTTTTCAAGGCCTACTCTCACTTCTCCTTTATCTGCTGACCCTGTCCCGGCAGATCTATCCCCCTCCCCTCTCCCCTCCCCCAACCACCCCCTCACCTGAGCAGCCCGACTATAAGCCCTTAAAGACTGTCACAGAAGCCATACCCCCTACTTTAAAAAACTGCACTCCCGTGCACATCATCTCACCCAAAAATGGGAGCAGGGTCTCAGCTAGTGGGAAAGCTGAGACCTCAAGCCCACGTACCATAAATTTAAAGCATTAAAATGGCAACGTCAGCCCCGATTAGAGTCAGATCTCTAAACGTAAAAGGACTGCAAAATCATAGAAAGCGATGACTGGCCCTCCAGGAAATGAAAAAAACAGGGGGGGACATTATATTCCTACAGGAGACCCACTTCACATCCCAGGACCCCCCAAATTTATTCAAAAAAATGTTCCCAACAAGCTTTTTTGCTTCATTCAGCAGTAAGAAAAGGGGTGTAGCTATCCTGATCAGACAAGGCACCCCATTCAATCATATCAAAACAACAGCGGACCCAGAAGGCAGATTTCTAGTGGTGTATGGCTCTTTAGCGGGCTCGACAATTGCCCTGATCAATGTATACGCCCCAAACGAAAACCAAATTGAATTCCTACAGACTGTTCTCGAGGGCGTCGACCCGGGATATCTATCTTCGATGATAGTGGGAGGAGACCTAAATATGGTGCTAAACCCCACCGAGTATAGATCAACCACGATGGGACCCCCCCGCACAACCCACTCCCAGATCAAAGGGAAAAGGTTTAGGGGAATTCTAAGCGAATTTTCATTAGTGGACATATGGAGATCCCAGCATCAGGGCCAGAGAGACTATACTTTTTACTCAGCTCCTCACCAGACTTATTCTCGAATAGATTATTTCCTGACCACAAAAAAACGTACTGGCGGCAACCACTGATTCAGACATTGGCTCTATCACCTGGTCGGATCACGCCCCAATCACCTTGACATTATCACTCCCCTTTGAAAAAACAACAAATTACTCTTGGAGACTTAACGATTCGCTATTAAATCACCCAGAGATAGAAAGGGAAATAAGAGCCTCACTTAAGGACTATTTCTTTTTCAACACAGGTACAGTTTCCTCTCCAGCAATCCTATGGGAAGCCCATAAGGCAAACATCAGAGGGAAAATCATCTCCATCCCCTCCCATAGGAAAAAAGCCCGCCTAATACAAACCAAGGAACTAACCGATAACATTAAAACAATAGAGCAAGCCCATAAGGCAGACCCTACAAAAAAACTATATAAACAATTGCTTGCAGCTAATTCAAAACTTAGGCAAATTCAGCTGGAGGATGTGGAAAAGGCCCTTAAATGGACAAACCAACTGTACTACGACAAAGGGAACAAGGCTGACAGACTCTTAGCAAGTAAACTAAGAGGGGTGCAAAAGCGATCCCAAATAACAGCTATCAAAAGTAAATCTGGTGAGATACAATATAGTGAGAATAAAATCGCAGAAGAATTCACTAAATACTACACGGAGTTATATAACCTCAGATCCAAAAATGACCGCTCTCCACCCATAACCATAGAAAATATAACACAATATCTGAATAAATGCCAACTCCCCACCTTAACGGAGGAGGAAAACACAGTCCTCAATGCTGAGATTACAAAAGAGGAACTGGAAATGGCGGTCAAATCATTAAAGATCACCAAGTCTCCCGGCCCTGACGGTTTCACCAATGTTTACTATAAAAGATTCCTGCCCACACTATCCAAACATCTTCTAGCTACATTTAACCATTTCTTGGAAGGGAATCAGATTCCCGCATCAATGTCTCTAGCCAATCTGGCCATTATTCATAAGGACGGCAGAGACCCGATGCAGTGTGGAAGCTATCGTCCAATCTCCCTACTTAACAGTGATCTCAAACTATATAGTAAAATTCTGGCTAACAGATTAAATCCCATCTTACCGAGGCTCATAAATATAGATCAAGTCGGATTCGTAATGGGCAGACAAGCCTCAGATAATACTCGGAAGATAATCAACATAATTGAGCATGTCCACCTCTCGGGGACCAAAGCACTTTTATTAAGCCTAGACGCAGAGAAGGCGTTCGATAGGATAAACTGGCAATTCCTGGACCAAACTATGCGTAAATTCGGCTTCAAAGACGCATACCTAGAGGGGGTCCGCAGATTATACCACAACCCATCAGCAACGGTAAAATTACCTGGCGGAAATAACCAGAGGTTCGAGATTACAAATGGTACTCGACAGGTGTGCCCCTTATCTCCTCTCCTCTTTGCACTAACCATAGAACCGCTGGCATCAGCAATAAGGCTCAATAGAGACATCCAGGGAATAGAAATTGGACAAAGGCAGCACAAAATATCCCTATTTGCTGATGATGTCATACTAACCCTCTCCAAACCTCAAATCTCCCTACCCAACCTTCATAAAGAACTCCATGAATTTGGACAAATTTCAGGATATAAAATAAACCAAGACAAATCGGAGGCCCTGAATCTAAGCCTGCCAGAGCCAGAGGTGAAACTCCTCAAATTAAATTTTGACTATCGTTGGAGCACCTCCTGTATCAAATACTTGGGAGTTAAGATATCGAGGACTTACCAAACTCTTTACCAACATAACTATCCGGCACTGTTCAAAAAAATCAAACAAGATCTAAACAAATGGGGAGGATACCAAATATCATGGATCGGGAGGATGGTCTCGGTTAAAATGAACATACTCCCTAGATTGCTATATTACTTCCAGACACTCCCGGTCCCCATCCCTGGCTCAGAATTAAAGAATATTCAAAAATCAATTTTCCACTTTATTTGGCAAGGTAAAAAACCTAGAGTCGCCAAAATGGTTCTTCTGGCCCCAAGGGGGAGAGGAGGACTAGGAGTCCCAGACGTGTCAAGATAATACCTGGCCGCACAACTGCGACAGGCGGTGGTCTGGAACACTAGCCCGAAACAATGCTGCTGGCTAGGTATAGAAACACACTATGCCGGGACGCCCTCACTGCCAGCTTGCCTTTGGTCCATGAGTAAGGAAGACATGCCAAGTAACAAATTCCAATTAGGCCCAATGAGACACACCTGGGAAATTTGGACGAAATGCAGATATAAATTTAAGCTCATGTCACCTCACTCCCAACTTACACCAATCCACAAAAACCCAAAATTCCCACCTGGATGTGAGCCCAGACAATTTGACCAATTTGAAACCAAAAATATCAGAGCAATTGTTGACCTCCTGAGCTTTGGGCAGTTCCTGAGTTTTCAAAATCTACGGACCAAATATGAACTAAGAGACCTAAACGTCTTCAAATACCTACAAATTCGACACTTTACTCAAACACTATCCCCAACGTTGGAATTTCCCCCTCTCACTGGCTTTGAAAGGCTCTGCAGAGAGCCCGGCCACCAGAAAGGTCTTATAACGCAAATATGTGCAGAGCTTGAGAAAGCCTCAGAAGCTCCGATGCACGACTATATGCTGCATTGGGCAGCAGAATTGGACATTGTTATAGACCGAGAGGATTGGGAAAGTATTTGGGAAACAGCCTCAGGAACTTCCTGTAAGGAATCGGGGACCACGTCCCTTGTGGTGTGACCCCTCCTTACCCACTACCAGTACTGCAGCGGCTGCTGCCCCTGCCCCCCGTCGCCACCCATGCCGCCGCCCAGTGCATACCTTGAACTCTGCCGTCGCCATCTTTGATTCTGGCACTGGTGTTACAGACTCTCAGCGGTGCTCCACTACTTCCTGGTCTCTCAGCCACTCACGAGCAGCTCCTCGACACGCCTCCACCATGCCCCTCGTTCTGATTGGTCACTGTCGCTTTAAATATTCTGCTTTGGCTTCACTTCCTTGCCGAGCATAGATCCTTTGGGATGTTACCTGTGTTTCTGCCACAAGCCCTGTTCTCTTGTTACGTATCTCTGTTTTTGTTTCCAGTTCGTTGTACTCGTCCAGTTTCCTCCAGGCCTGCTGCTGCTACGCTGAGTTCCTGAGTTCCTGGTTCTTACAGACCTGCTTCGTTTGCGCTGTAACACGGGTTTCTAGTGCTGCCTGGTGGTGTGCCTATTGCGGTCAGTCTTCCCTCTCCTAGACCGGAGCCATGGGTCGTGGACGCCACTCGCGTAATCCTCGTTCCCGACCTGCAGCGATTGCGCTGACGCAAAAGGACCAGCTTGATTTCCTGTTGCCGACTCCCTGCTTGAACTACGACTACCCGGATATCTCCTACCCCGACTCTGGCTTGCCCAACAACTATGCTGTTATCTCCAGTCCTGAACCCGGCCTGTTTGACTATGAACTGCGCACTCCGGACCAGTCTGCGTGGTATAAGGTCGGTGATTTCATAACCCAGCCTCAGCCCCGCGGTTCGGTCCCGGTTTGTGGCGAGCACAATCGAGACAGTATGCTCGGCCCCACAAAACCAGACCGCGCTGTGGCGGGGGTTGGTAAATGTGTTAATGCACCTATGTCCCAGGCTGCGGACCAGTCCCTGTTTGAAGAACAGTATTTGTTTGAAAAACTGCCTCCGCCTAATCTTGCTTGTATGTACGAAGGGTTAACCCCTGCAGAAAGACTGATTCGTAAAGAAATATTGACTAAATCTCAGGAATGTAGAGAGTTAAAGAAGATGTTTCAAGCCCAGTACTCCCAACTGCTCCTTCTTAAGTCCACTCCGGGACTGGAAACTGGGGATTTTGGGGTACTGGTTCAGGCCATAGACACCACCCTTAAATTATTCCTGGAATTTGACATGAAAATAAGTGAGCGTGAACCTCTACTTGCTGCCTACGCACAGACTATTCACAAACCCTATTCTGTCAGTCCTGTTGTTAAAGCTGTGAGGGTACCACCCTCTCCAAAAAATGTCCAAACCACCCCACTATCACTGCCCCCTAAGGTAGAAGCTGCCATGATTTCTAGCCCTGATTGCACCTCCCATTGCTTAAATCCCAAAGATTTGTCTGAGTTAACCCCTGCCAGTCAGGTCTGTGAGGTTCCCTTTGAGTATACTTGTATTTCCAAAACTACGGCCCTAGTATCTGAGAATCTACCCACACTTTCTAACTCAGAATCCCTAACTCCGGTCTTTGAGGTTTTTTCTGCTTTAACCCCTGATAGGCAGCTCTGCGTGCTCCCCATGTCAGGGAAGGAACCCCCTCTGCTTCAACCTTCTAAGTTAGAATCCCTAAGCTCTGTTCCCGAGCTCATTCCTATATTAACCCCTGCAGGTCAGCCCTATGAGCCTCCTTTTGTAATCCCCTGTTCGCCAGCTAAGGCCACGTCCTTGGCTCCAGAGGAGGAACTCCTTGTATCCTCAATTTCAGAGGCAAATCTCCCTCTTTTTGACTCTCAGGTACTATCTGCATTGAACCCTGTAAATCTTTGCTGCCCCCAGGCTAATGTATCATTTCTAGCATCAGAGAATGAATCCCCAAGTCTGACAGCAGAGGTTGCACTGAATGATTCCCCTAAACTTGATGAGTCCTTGAATTTTGTTTACTACAATCCCCCTGCTTCAGCTCAAGTTTCCGTTGCCGTGTCCCTTGAAACTTCTGCTAAAATACTGGTTCCAGTTAAAGGTATTCAGGAACCAGGTTTTTCCCTAAGCCTGTACGCAGAATCCCCACTCCCAGGTATTTCGCTGACCCAGTCTGTCACTCAGAATGCTGAGATCCCTGCTTCAGCACATAGTTCCCTTGTCATGGAATCTGTAGTCTTTTCTGATTTCCCAGACACTCCTTCCCAAGCAACCCCTCCAGAGATCCGCGTATCTGCTGTCACCCCCTTAGTACAGTCAGAAACCACCCTGCCTACATTACAAATTCAGGTGTATAAATCTGAGCTATTTTGTCTTCCTTCACTTGCTAAACCTCAGTCCTTTAGCACTGCATCTAAATGTGCTCCAGCAACCGTTGGGTTATTCAGGGTTAAGATTAAAACCCCTGTGTTAAAGGGTACCTTCTCACACATATCCTGCAAACCTAGAACTTCCATGATTAGTCCTAAGTCACTTTCCACAGTATCTGATTTTCTTATTAGTGTAACCCAGACACTCACATCACTGGCTAGCAGTTCCGTTATCAGAATTTTTGCACTAGTAAACATACCTATTTCTGATTTTGTCATGACAAGTACCCCAGTTAGGGCCCTTGCAGTTTTTGATAAAACTCTTTTTCCTACTAAGGTTTCTGCTATTAAGAGTTTCCCCGGTTCCAACTTACCGCTTATTGACCCTCTAACTTCCCCAGTACCTGTCACTGATTCCCAGGCGTCAGCTTCAGACGCTAGTTCTCCTTCTACCAGTGTCCCTGTTACTGATTCTGAGCCTCCAGCTGCAGACACTAGCTCCCCTCCCTCCGCTGCCCCTGCACTGCCTGATTGTCAAGTTCCAGATATTAAAGCTCCAGAGCCTACTCCCACTCCTATGACAAGTACGATGCCCTTGGAGTTCGTTGCAGCACGTAATCCGCCTCATGCGGTTGTTCAAATCTCTGCAAGGCCCTGTATACCTTCCCCGCACTCTGGTGCCATATCCGAAGTAACCCTTGCTTCGCTCCAAATCCCCAGTGCGGGAAGGCAGTTTCTTTTCACGGACCATTCGGTGGCCCCTGAAGTACCTCAGAATGAATTAAACTATGGGGTTTCTCTCCCTGTTGTCTCTGGCTTGGACTCTGGGAAGTGGAGATCACAGACTATATTGTCTCTCTCTGAGCGTTCTACAATATTTGGTAGCTCCACTAATGATTGCTTCTCTGCCTCAGCGAACTCATGGTTATCCCTCATGGAACCTTCTGTTGTGCCTACGTCCTCTGTGTTGGAAATACTCAGTTCACACCTCAAGATTTCGGTCCCTAAGCCTGGTTTACTGTTCACCTTGTCATCTACTATACCCATACCTGGCAATGCACCCACCCACCCTATACCATCGCTGACCACTACCCGGAAAACCTCTGGAGGAGAAGACCCTCTCAAATTCCCACGTGATGATGTCAGCAAAGACTTTGTCTGTCCGGAAGGTCGCCATGATAAGCTCTTTCAACTATTGGTGCCTCTTGTCCTGAATTTTGGTACCATTACTAGGGACTGGGCTCCCAACGGGGGTCCTTCTGCTGTTTCTGCTCCAGAACCCCCTGGTTCTTCACAGCCTTGGATTTCCAAGCCATTTCGCGTGGCGAGCCACGTACCAATAATTTCTCTACCACCACTTTCCTATCCTAAGTTTGTACTCGCCAATGAACTGCTGGTTTACGGATGCCCTGCTCGCCTAAAACAATTTAGGAATAACTCCATGTCTCCAAGACCAATGAGTGCCCACGATTCTCTGGACCACAACTTTACTCTCCATCCTAGACAATTCCGGAACAATTCCAGGTCCCCCAACTCTAGGAGTGGTTATGATCGCCCTGAGGTCGATCCTGAAGGGGGGGGTACTGTAAGGAATCGGGGACCACGTCCCTTGTGGTGTGACCCCTCCTTACCCACTACCAGTACTGCAGCGGCTGCTGCCCCTGCCCCCCGTCGCCACCCATGCCGCCGCCCAGTGCATACCTTGAACTCTGCCGTCGCCATCTTTGATTCTGGCACTGGTGTTACAGACTCTCAGCGGTGCTCCACTACTTCCTGGTCTCTCAGCCACTCACGAGCAGCTCCTCGACACGCCTCCACCATGCCCCTCGTTCTGATTGGTCACTGTCGCTTTAAATATTCTGCTTTGGCTTCACTTCCTTGCCGAGCATAGATCCTTTGGGATGTTACCTGTGTTTCTGCCACAAGCCCTGTTCTCTTGTTACGTATCTCTGTTTTTGTTTCCAGTTCGTTGTACTCGTCCAGTTTCCTCCAGGCCTGCTGCTGCTACGCTGAGTTCCTGAGTTCCTGGTTCTTACAGACCTGCTTCGTTTGCGCTGTAACACGGGTTACTAGTGCTGCCTGGTGGTGTGCCTATTGCGGTCAGTCTTCCCTCTCCTAGACCGGAGCCATGGGTCGTGGACGCCACTCGCGTAATCCTCGTTCCCGACCTGCAGCGATTGCGCTGACGCAAAAGGACCAGCTTGATTTCCTGTTGCCGACTCCCTGCTTGAACTACGACTACCCGGATATCTCCTACCCCGACTCTGGCTTGCCCAACAACTATGCTGTTATCTCCAGTCCTGAACCCGGCCTGTTTGACTATGAACTGCGCACTCCGGACCAGTCTGCGTGGTATAAGGTCGGTGATTTCATAACCCAGCCTCAGCCCCGCGGTTCGGTCCCGGTTTGTGGCGAGCACAATCGTGACACTTCCATATGCACCACAATAAAAGAGAATATCTATAAAATCCTGTTTCGCTGGTATCTTACCCCAGCCAAAATTAGCCAAATCTACCCACTGGCCTCCGACCTATGCTGGAGAGGCTGCGGTCAACGGGGGGACATGGCCCACATCTGGTGGTCATGTCCAGAAATTCAAAAATACTGGGAAACTATACATAATCTTATAAAAGAGGTCACAGACCTCACAATCCCAATTGAACCACTGACCTACCTTTTTGCCAGGCCCTTAGAGACACTGGACCGACCAACAGGCAAATTAATCTCCCTTATTCTCACGGCGGCCAGATGTGCGGTGGCAGCCGCCTGGAAGAAGGTGTCTCCCCCCTCCAGACAGACGGTGATAAACAGAATCAATGATGTAAAAGACATGGAGAGACTGTCTGCATTTGTGAAAAGGTCCACTACCACCTTCAACAAAACTTGGGATCCGTGGTACACACGTATGACCCAGACCAATAGAACTAATACATAAATACAGCCCTGGAGGCCATCATGGGATATGGCAAGTGTTTGGGCGGATCAGGACGAGGGGGTGATACACCCGCTCCTCCCCCCTCTCTTCTTTCTCTTTCATCTTCTTTCTGTTTCAACTCCATGCTACCCCGATTGACCCCGGAGGAACAGGGGGACGTGGAGTCTCTTTCTTTCAAAATGTTAAAAACTGTATTAGGCCACATATGATCTGTTTTAACAAATTTGTTAACAGTTATTATTGCCTAATAAAAATATTTGGTAAAAAAAAAAGAAATGTTATCATGTATCTGAAATACGAGTAGGAGTTTTGCAAGCAGGAAGAAAAGTTATAAGTATAGTTTATTACTACATTAACTATGTTAAAAAAAATTGTCTTTAGTCACATTTATTACCCTCCTCCTCCTGGTGTGTCTTGTCCCCCCATTGTCTGTGCTGCCCCCATGTCTGTCCTGCTCCCCTTGTATCTCCAACCCCCTTGTCTCTCCTGCCTCCCTTGTCTCTCAGCTTCCTCTTGACTCGCCTGCCCACCTTGTTTCTCCTACCCCCCTGTTTCTGCTGCCCCCTAATCCCCAAAGGAAATGTATAGATGTGTATGAAAATTTGAATAATTTATTAAATAATGTTGATAAATGGGTGGAGGGTAATTTAATATGATTGGGTCATTTAAAAATGGCGGCAGCATCTATAAAAATGGCAGCAGTGGAGAGAATAAATGAAATACATACAAATGTACCTGGCTTAAAAAATGGCGGCAGCTTTAAAAATGGCGCCAGTGCTGGTGTAATTTATAAATGTCTGCAATGGTTCAAGAAATCAATGAAATACATGTCCAAGAGTGCAAGCAGAGAGTACTGATTGGCGCACGCATGTGTTTACTGCTGGGCGCACACACAGGCACGCTCACTAAGGAGTATGAGATCCTTAGGACATTGGGAGATTGCGCGAGAGCGAGATCCCCTTAGGACATTTAATGATAGCGGCAATCGTGCGAGAGCTCCTTAGAACATTTAAAGATCGTGGCTTTGGCAGCAGATGGTGAGGTGGCAGTTGACCGGCAGCAACGAAGTGCCTTGCGGTGAGGTGTCCTGTGGTGAATAGTGAGGGCGGCGACATGCCTGGCGGTGGAGAACCGGCGTCAGTTTTGGTCATGGCCTAATGTCTCTCTCCACTCCCAGGGGGGTGGCAGGAAGGGTTAAACCCTTCATTATCTTACCGGTTTGCCACTAAGGTAATGAATGGGGGTTATTAATATATATTTTTTATTGTTAATAAAAAATGTGTATTACAGGTTACCATTTATTGCCGATGTGACTTTCTAATACCCCAATTGTGAGGGCCTAGTCAGCAACAGTGACAATCAATGATTTTATGTTTAAAATGTATTTTCAATGTCAACAGTAAAACATGTTTTAATCGTTTTGATAACTGCCATAAACCACTATTATCCACATTTGGCTAATGGTGACCTTGGGCATTAGTCTAGCGGGAAGGAGGAATTAGCCCCTTAATTAACTTAGCAGTTAGTTTATGCTTTACTGTGCAATATGGTTATATTAACCCTTTGTAGCCCTTTCTGGTCAACTAGTCATAAAAATCTGTGGTGTTTACCTTTGGGCTACTAACAGGGTTAATATGTACTTTTATGCATTTTAATGATCTTTTATTATCTATTTCAGGTTAGCTTAACTTAAAGTATCTTGCCTATGCATTTATTAGAATAATGGTGGGATAGGGGAAAGGGGAAAGGGAAAGAGGGAATGACTCTCGCGTCAGCTTGATTAACACACTAATGAATGGTGTCAAAGGTGCAGAGGGGGAATGGGGTAATGGTATAATATGAGAGAAAAGAAACACCCTTTAACATGCACTCATTGTCTGAAATGATATAATGAATGAAAGTTAATACTTATTTTTTAATTACATTAATTAAAATAAATGGTGATACACAAATATCAATAATGAACAGCACAAACTTAACGTATAAAACAAACCAACAGATATTGAAACAAACTGGAACTAGGGGGAAAAAAGAAGAGTCCACAAACGAACACTTCATGGTAGTGAGTAATCTCACAGAGATATAATCAGAAAACACCCAAGTCCAGCACTAATAATTAATTAAAAGACCTGTTTTTGGTCAGACAGGTACTCAGGGCTGACGGTCACGATGCTATAAACCCTGCACATAGTAAATGGATTCTCCCACAGAAAGCTGCATTCATTACAGGCAGCAGAATACAGCTGAATAAACCAGTTGATCGGTTACACAATGTCAACCATCAATCTCATTAACAAAATGTACACTCTTGGCATTCAGTAAAAATGACTACAGGTATCTCATTAAATAAAGTACACAATAATGCAGTATATAGTGGCCCACAAAGTGTGTTTGGTTTGGCCCTGAGGCACGAGTCTACGCCCGTATCAAGTTATAGCCTCTTATACTAAACTAAGGAGCTGCATTATAAATCCTGAGGTTATTCCTGGGGAGTAATTAAACCAATGGGTGGGGTGGGAGTCGCATAGAAAGCAGATACTTTATTCACCGTATCCTGCTACTTACAGAGTCAATCAGAAGCCGCAGCATATAGCCACAGCTGACTGCAAAGTACTGCTCTTGTTACAAAAGTAACTAATATACCAGCCGCTACAATTGAAAACCCATCGTCATGGTATTGTGGCAACAAAGAAACATACATGCCCATGTAGCTAAAAGCAGCAATTCAGCTGTTAGGCTGCTGTCAGTGTAAAAACACTGTGGTATAGGAGCTATACAAGCTGATAGCACAGCGACTCAGACCAGCGCTCGGCGGCGCTTCCCACTTACCACCCGGCAGGGATGCGTTGTGACATCATGACGTCAGCCTTGTTAGTCCCGCCTCCCACCTGACGCACGTTTCGCGGAGGCTTTTTTAAAGGTGGTGACATGGGATAGTGCAAGGGGAAGTTTTATATGTGCTCAGTAATTGAAGGACCAATCGGAAAACGCGGGGAGGGGAGAACACTCAATGTAGTCATTTAAAGGTACATGATGGTGCTGTTTCACACAATAAATGGACAAAAAGTATACAAACACGTAGTATGTTTAAGACGCAATTGTATTGCATATAAAATGCAAAGTTGTCACGACGCATCCCTGCCGGGTGGTAAGTGGGAAGCGCCCCCGAACGCTGGTCTGGGTCGCTGTGCTATCAGCTTGTATAGCTCCTATACCACAGTGTTTCTACACTGACAGCAGCCTAACAGCTGAATTGCTGCTTTTAGCTACATGGGCATGTATGTTTCTTTGTTGCCACAATACCATGACGATGGGGTTTCAATTGTAGCGGCTGGTATATTAGTTACTTTTGTAACAAGAGCAGTATTTTGCAGTCAGCTGTGGCTATATGCTGCGGCTTCTGATTGACTCTGTAAGTAGCAGGATACGGTGAATAAAGTATCTGCTTTCTATGCGACTCCTACCCCACCCATTGGTTTAATTACTCCCCAGGAATAACCTCAGGATTTATAATGCAGCTCCTTATTTTAGTATAAGAGGCTATAACTTGATACGGGCATAGACTCGTGCCTCAGGGCCAAACCAAACACACTTTGTGGGCCACTATATACTGCATTATTATGTACTTTATTTAATGAGATACCTGTAGTCATTTTTACTGAATGCCAAGAGTGTACATTTTGTTAATGAGATTGATGGTTGACATTGTGTAACCGATCAATTGGTTTATTCAGCTGTATTCTGCTGCCTGTAATGAATGCAGCTTTCTGTGGGAGAATCCATTTACTATGTGCAGGGTTTATAGCATCGTGACCGTCAGCCCTGAGTATCTGTCTGACCAAAAACAGGTCTTTTAATTAATTATTAGTGCTGGACTTGGGTGTTTTCTGATTATATCTCTGTGAGATTACTCACTACCATGAAGTGTTCATTTGTGGACTCTTTTTTTTTCCCCCTAGTTCCAGTTTATGTTTCAATATCTGTTGGTTTGTTTTATATGTTAAGTTTGTGCTGTTCATTATTGATATTTGTGTATCACCATTTATTTTAATTAATGTAATTAAAAAATAAGTATTAACTTTCATTCATCATATCATTTCAGACAATGAGTGCATGTTAAAGGGTGTTTCTTTTCTCTCATATTATACTATGCATTTATTAGCCAATATATTGATCATTATATACGTAGGAAAGACAGGGAAACGCCAGCCTGGATAAAGTGATAAATTATTCGAGATATTTCTGCTGTTCATCCTGTTCCGATAAATATGAGAACATGATTTATTTCTGGCTTTTTTTACCTAAAAAGATGTGCTTTGGCCTTTTTTTTTCCCCTCGGATCCAATACGACGCATCCCTGCCGGGTGGTAAGTGGGAAGCGCCCCCGAACGCTGGTCTGGGTCGCTGTGCTATCAGCTTGTATAGCTCCTATACCACAGTGTTTCTACACTGACAGCAGCCTAACAGCTGAATTGCTGCTTTTAGCTACATGGGCATGTATGTTTCTTTGTTGCCACAATACCATGACGATGGGGTTTCAATTGTAGCGGCTGGTATATTAGTTACTTTTGTAACAAGAGCAGTATTTTGCAGTCAGCTGTGGCTATATGCTGCGGCTTCTGATTGACTCTGTAAGTAGCAGGATACGGTGAATAAAGTATCTGCTTTCTATGCGACTCCTACCCCACCCATTGGTTTAATTACTCCCCAGGAATAACCTCAGGATTTATAATGCAGCTCCTTATTTTAGTATAAGAGGCTATAACTTGATACGGGCATAGACTCGTGCCTCAGGGCCAAACCAAACACACTTTGTGGGCCACTATATACTGCATTATTATGTACTTTATTTAATGAGATACCTGTAGTCATTTTTACTGAATGCCAAGAGTGTACATTTTGTTAATGAGATTGATGGTTGACATTGTGTAACCGATCAATTGGTTTATTCAGCTGTATTCTGCTGCCTGTAATGAATGCAGCTTTCTGTGGGAGAATCCATTTACTATGTGCAGGGTTTATAGCATCGTGACCGTCAGCCCTGAGTATCTGTCTGACCAAAAACAGGTCTTTTAATTAATTATTAGTGCTGGACTTGGGTGTTTTCTGATTATATCTCTGTGAGATTACTCACTACCATGAAGTGTTCATTTGTGGACTCTTTTTTTTCCCCCCTAGTTCCAGTTTATGTTTCAATATCTGTTGGTTTGTTTTATATGTTAAGTTTGTGCTGTTCATTATTGATATTTGTGTATCACCATTTATTTTAATTAATGTAATTAAAAAATAAGTATTAACTTTCATTCATCATATCATTTCAGACAATGAGTGCATGTTAAAGGGTGTTTCTTTTCTCTCATATTATACTATGCATTTATTAGCCAATATATTGATCATTATATACGTAGGAAAGACAGGGAAACGCCAGCCTGGATAAAGTGATAAATTATTCGAGATATTTCTGCTGTTCATCCTGTTCCGATAAATATGAGAACATGATTTATTTCTGGCTTTTTTTACCTAAAAAGATGTGCTTTGGTCTTTTTTTTTCCCCTCGGATCCAATACTTTTAATCGATTCGATAAAAACTGCTTTCTTTTTGGCAGTGCAACGTTCATTTACTGCATGATAAAAATAAGCCACTTTTTATTGCGATAATACCGCAATTTTAGGTTACCGCAGTTTGAAGCATCCGGCTCAATGTGTTTTATTTTCATCACCTATTCCATGCTGGCTTAGAATATTCTGACTGTGTATATAATGGACAGACTTAATTAGGCGATACAAAAAATACAGTGTTGTTTGGTGCTACCACAGGTACGAATATATTTGTCTAATTTGGAGCGGTGAAATTTTGATAAAAATTCCTCTTCCTTGGCCAGAGCCCGATCAACAAGTTCAGGGAGCACCAGAAGTGACTCGAGGACTGCAGACCCCTTCGCTGCACGGCTCCAGGGTGCGTTGGCTGCATTAGTGCCAAACGCAGTGGCAAATAAGCAGATCTCCAGATGATGCTGGCCAAGGCATACCCAGCCCTGAGAGTGGCCTCCTGGCAGCAGCCATGGCTCCCAGTCCAGTGTCGCCTTGAGACTCACCTACAGTATAATATCTTTGCAAAGTTTGATGAGGCAAATGAGGATATCGACGGGATTTGAGAAGCAGTAGCACCTTCTCTCCACCCAGTTGAGCAGGAGAGCAGAGGAAGCGTACTGAGAGGTGGTTCTCTAGGACGCCAGTGACTACCCTGTGTTCAAGCAGATCCTATTTGCCATTTATGTAATTATAAATAAAAACATACACACATTATGCCAGAGACACCAGACCCAATTCTGGTCTCTCCAGCAAGTAACCAAGACACACATGTCGACTTTGTGTCTTTCCTTGCCCGCAACATGAAGCGCTTGGTGGACAGATGCAAGGCCACTTAATTTGGGGAACTCTAGGGCCTCATCGTGAAGGAGCAATTCTGGCTGTACAGATATACCAGAGGTCAGAGAGTGGGTCGTAAACCGAAAGCCAGAAACCACCAGATGAGCTGCTGAATGATTTCATGCCAGTCTCATCGCAGCCTGCTGATAACCCCCGATTAGTGTTCTAAACCCTAGAGCATGTGTCCTATCTGGTGGAAGCCCCAAGGTCAGAATCCTTAGCCTTGATAAGTTCTTCCCAAGACAATGTTTCCCATCCCTGCACCTTTGCCCAATGCAGACCCATTGCCTCAATTCTGCCCAGGCAGCTAACCCCAATACAGCACCACATCCACATCCACCAGGATCACATCCACCAGCACCACACTGGATTGCCTGTGTGGGTATAACTCAGACCACTTAGCAGCACCTGGCGATCCAGCAGGTTAAATAGGCATCCAGTGCCCCTGGACCCAACATCTTGATGAATGCCACAGATCTGGTGGGGCACCGACTTGCTTCGATCAGGCTCGAGGCCTACAAAATCTAGCAGAATATCTGCACAGAGGGACCATGGTTGCCAAGATGATATCTGGCTTGCTGGACACAGGGGCAACCATAACCCTTGTCTGACTTGGTATGTTCGAACAAGAGGTTCTTTTTCCCAGCCAGGGCATGCAAGTAAAAATGGCTGATGGAGCCACCCAATCTGTCACGATTGCCGTGTGTTCCTAAATTGTGGAGCAGAATGGGGATACTGAGATGTGGGGTTCTCCCACAGCTTGACAGCAATGTGCTGTTGGGTACAAATATGGGCTGGCTTGTCTGTGCATGGGATCATGGATAGGCTTCCATAATTAACCACAGAAAGAGTTCAACTGTTGCCAGCCAGGAGGGTCATGCAGTTCAGGAAGACAAACCTGAACCCATTGCTGCAAGAACCTTGGACCCAAGACCTACAGATGACCCATTGGAGACCAGTGAAGTAAGCCGGGGAGAACGCAACGTGACTGACCGGCCCCATTCCTGACTGTGTGACAAGGGATGAGGGAGCTACAGTACATGTTCTGGGAAGCCTAACAGGTGGATGCAAGGGCATGATGCAGTGCAATGCCAAGCCTGGATCTGAGTGTAAAATCCAAGTGGTTCCTGTGGTAGCGTGACCTCTTGTACAGGGAACAAGACCCATAGGCTACAAAATCATCAAGGACAGGGATGAGACAGCTAGTTGCACCAGAGTCATACCGGACCAATGTTTTACAATGGCTTATGAGATCCAACTAACATGTCATCAGTGGGTCACTAGCACAAAACTCCATCTGACCCACAGTTTTTACTGTCCTGGAGTGGCATAGTAGATGGCAACATTCTATCATGCATTTGACACCTTCCAGCGAGTAGGCAGACATGGATATCGACTAAGGCATCCCTGAGACTGCTACCGGTGATCATAGAATCATTGTAGTAGGTAGCGGTAGATATAGTAGAACCATTGATTATGCTGAATTGGTGTAACGCTGTGCTCACCACAAACAAGATGAGACCCCAGTACTGAGATGGGAATAGGTAATAAACACCAGCCACAGGTACGGGGCCACGTCCGAAGTGTAGGGTAGTCTTGGTATCCACGTCTGGGGTGGAGAGATCAGGGTTGTCTTTATACTTGCCGAGGTCAGAGTGGGAGAGGTCCGTAACGTAGACGGTACAATAGCCGAGGTCAGGTCTGGAGAGAGTTGGATAGTCGAGGTGCAATGCCGTGGTTGGGGTTGGAGAAGAGCGGAGGGCAGGGATAGCTGAGTTCAGAATACCAGAGAGATGGAAGGTCGAAAAGCAAGCTGGGTTGGTACACAGGAGATCAATCTATAAAGCCAGGGAATGGAACAGGAACAAGGCAAGGCAGAAGAGGTTAACACAGAGTTACAAGAATCTATGCTCAGCCAAAATGCCAGTGGCACAACTGAGCATATATATGCAGGACAAGCCAATCCACAAGGGGGGTGGAGCAGAAGCGCGGCCTCAGTGGAAGTCTGAGATAGACTGGGTCAGAGAAGCAGGTGCAGGTGTTAGAGCTGGTGATCCTTGTTGCCACGGAGCTTGGGAGAGTTGCGCACGTATGACGTGCGCGCGCTGTGCACAGGGAGCGTGCGGCGCAATCCAGAAGTGGAGCCTAGGTCTGTGGCGTAGGGTGACGTCATCGCTGTGCGCATGCGCACTGCGCGAACCAGAGATGGAGTTCGTCCAGCAGATACCTCACGCTTGCACAAGGGCGCATGAAAGGATGCACGGGGGGACATATAGCAGTAATCCTTACAGTACTCCCCCCCCCTTTAAGAGAGACCTTCAGGCGATTCCCGTATGGTTTTAGGGGGTATTTCTGATTAAACCTTTTGACAAGCTCGGGCGCATCGACTTGATGGTGTGGGACCCAAGAACGTTCCTCTGGATCGTAACTTTTCCAGTGGACCAGATATTGGATGGTCCTTCTTGCAAATCTGGAATCGGTAATAGCCTGTATCTCGTATTCCTGTTAGAAATGTACGAGTTGAGGAGCCGGTGGGGCAGGAGAGGGGTCCAGGAAACGGGAGCTGCGGTAAGCAGATTTCAGCAATGAGATATGAAATACTGGGGACATTTTCATTGCGGATAGGAGTTGTAGACGATATGCCACAGGGTTAATTTTCTCCAGAATCGAAAAAGGGCCCAAGAATCTTGGGGCCAGCTTGAGTGTAGGGACCTTTTAGCGTATGTTCCTAGAGGACAGCCATACCTTGTCTCCTGGTTTCAACTCTGGAATTTCGCGACGGTGGCGGTCAGCTTGATCTTTCTGTTTAGATGTAGCGCTCCTGAGATTCTCCTGAATCTTAGTCCAAGAAGTTTGTAGGGCTTGAATCCGATTGTCTGCCGCTGGAACCCTGGAAGATGAGGAAGCGACGGGAAGTCGTGCAGGGTGAAATCCGTAGTTAATGAAGAAGGGGGAATCTCGTGTTGATTCATTCCGTAAGGAATTGTGAGCAAATTCTACTCAGGGATGGTGGTCCATCCAATCATACTGGGTGTCGGTGATGAAGCAGCGCAGGTACTGCTCCAAGGAATGGTTAGTCCTCTCCGGTTGGCCATTAGTTTGGGGGTGATACCCGGAGGAGGTGTAGAGAGATGCCTAACCTTTTGGAGAATGCCCGCAAGAATTTGGAGATGAACTGGGAGCCCCTGTCATAGACAATGGTTAAAGGAATTCCGTGGAGACGATATATCTCTCTAATAAAAATATCCGCCAAAGTGGGAGAATCAGATAGACCATTGAGTGGGACAAAATGTGCCTGCTTGGAGAAGCGGTCAATGACCACAAGAATAGTGTTCATACCCCTGGAAATAGGCAACTCTACATTAAAGTCCATAGATAAATGGTTCCAAGGGCGATCAGGGATGGGAAGAGGACGTAAAAGTCCCTGAGGTTTACTGTGGGGAACCTAGTTCTGAGCGCATGTGGTGCATGCCTTGACGAATTGCTTGATATCTCCCTGAATGTTGGGTCACCAGAAGGTCCGTTCGATAAGGTCTGATGTTCTCTTGGTACCAGGATGCCCGGCAGTCTGGAAGAGTGACCCCACTCCAGAATTTTCCTACGTTAAGGTGGTGTCGCGAATAGACAGACGTCCGGAAACTCTAGCCCCTCCAGAATGTTGGTCTGATCCAGAAGAATGTCATCCACTATATCAAACGTGTTAGCGGATATGATGTATTTGGAGGGGAGAATGGTTTCTTATTTGGCCTCGATTTTGTCCTCGACTAAGAATTGGCGGGAGAGAGCATCTGCTTTCAAGTTCTTGGAACAGGGTATAAAATAAATAATATGATTAAAGCGAGGGAAAAAAAAGAGACCTGACGAGCTCCCAGACATTGAGCACTTTCCAAATACATGAGGTTTTTGTGGTCTGTTAATATCGTGATCGGACTAACGGTACAGTACCTTTCAACAAATGCCTCCACTCTTCCAATGCGAGCTTGCTAGCTAGCAATTCCCTGTTACCCACATCATAATTCTGTTGTGATGGGGAATTTAAAAAAAAAAAACTCACAAGGATGCAAATTAGCTTGAGGTGACAATCTTTGCGATAGAATGGCACCGGCTCCAATGTTGGATGCATCCACCTCTAATGTGAACGGGAGTTTAGGATTGGGATGGATCTGAACCGATGCTGAAACGAAGGATTTCTTCAAGAAGTCGATGGCCTGAATAGCAGTAGGTGGCCAAGAGACTACGTCAGCTCCTTTCTTGGTGAGAGCAGTGATCGGAGCGACAATGGATGAAAAGTTCTGAATAACCCTCCGGTAATAATTGGCAAAACCCAGAAACCTTTGAATGCTCTTGAGAGAAGTGGGGAGTGGCCAATCCACGACGGCTTTCCGTTTGGAAGGGTCCATGGAGAACCCGGAGTCGGAAATGATGTATCCTAAAAAAGCAGTACAGTAGATGTTTGATGAAAATGACATTTCTCCAATTTGGCGTAGAGGTGGTCCTTGTGGAGGCGTAGTAGTACCTTCTTAACTTGTTCAATCTGTTCTGGAAGAGATTTAGAAAAAATCAAAATGTCATCAAGGTAAACAATAAGAAACAGTATACAGGTAGACATATAGTCCAAATGTCGGTGCAGCAGAAACAGTTCACTGGTAGAGAATGTCATCAGCAATCTTCTTAATGTCCCTTTTATTGTGAGCAATTCATATTAATCCTTGGAGTATAATGATGTATACTTATATACTTTGCTCAAGTATAATGAGCATAGACAGTATTTGTTAGTATTAATTGCCTATAGCTCATAATATAGTAGTCGCCTCCATTATAGGCTTAAATCATTAAGTGGGATTTATGGAGTACTGGGGCAACACTACAACCCAAAGGTAATGTGCACCTTTTCACCACCACACTTAGATATGACTACTTAGAGCATAAAGGCTATATAAATCTATCTGGTACAATGAAACTCCAGAAGTAACTCACTGTTAGTTGAGGTAGAGGCACTGCAAGGAGTCTTTGACAAAGGGCTTTGCCCGAAACGCGTCAGAGTTGGTTAGCCTCTCCCATTTTTGTGGATGTCTCTCGTAGTCACTTAAATAAATGTGATTTTTTATTACTGGTGTACCGCTTCCTTTGCGAATTACCCTACTTGCGATGCTCCACTTATCCCTGACATGAGGTTATTATTGGCTAAACAATAAGAAAGTTATTGAGGAGATCCCTGAATATCTCGTTTACGAAATCCTGAAAGACAGCGTGAGCATTGCACAGACCGGACGGCATAACTAGGTACTCATAATGGCCGTCTCTTGTATTGAAGTCCGTCTTCCACTCGTCGCCCTGACGAATCCTTACTAGATTATATGCGCCACATAGATCCAATTTGGTAAAGATGGTAGATCCTTGGAGACGGTCAAAACGTTTGGATATTAATGGTAGAGGGTATCGTTTTTTTTATAGTAATTTTGTTCAGCCCTCGATAGTCAATGCAAGGACGAAGGGTGCAGTCCTTCTTCTTGACAAAGAAAAAACCTGTCTGGCTGGTGAAAATGATTTTCTGATAAAGCCCTTCTTAAGGTTCTCTAGAATGTAGTCTGACATGGCTTTAGTCTCAGGAAGAGAGAGCGGATAAGATCATCCTCTGGGAAGAACGGAACCTGTCAGAAGATCTATAGGACAGTCGAAGAGCTGATGGGGAGGAATAAATGTCCGGTAAAGTGTTGTGTACTTGCTCAGGCATTTTTACGCTGCAGATCTGTTGAAGCGGTACTGCGCAGGTCGTGGAGCACTGCTGGTTCCATGAAATAGGTTTTTGTTTAGTCTAATCAATATGAGTGTTGTGAAGTTGAAGCCATGGAGGGTCCAAAATGATCCCAACAGACAGGGAGTGAATGACATCCAGGGAAATGTGCTCCCTGTGGATTTACTCGATCAGAAGAGAAAGTTTGATAGTCTGTAGGACGATGAAGGTTGGTTGCAGGGGACATCCATCAATGGCCTCTAGTCCCACAGGGGTTTTTTTTCCCCAGTGGAATGTTATTCCTTCTAGCAAATTCTTGATCAAGAAAATTGCCTCCAGACCAGGAGTCGATGAAAGCTGATGCCGCGTCTAGAAAGCCCGTGGTCTGAAGAGACACAGGGACCAAAATCCTGCTCGGCAAAGGTTCCTTGGAAATAGAGGAATTGGAGAGTGTTCCCAATGAGGCTCCTCTGGACCTCAATGGGAGTCGGCGTTTCTCGATTTGAGAGGACAACGAGGAGCCAAAGACCGGACGCCCAACAACGTTTCTTCTCGGAAAGAGCCAGTTTGTTGCCGCCTAATTGCATGGACTCTGGCATATCAGCAGCAGAGGGTTCTGGGGAAGAAGAATGAAAAAGAGGTGACCTGGCGGATACCCAACGATTGCGTAAACGCTCGGATCTCCTTTCCTGCAGGCACTGTTCCACCCGAATGCAAACAGCAATAAGCTCCTCCAAGTCTGCTGGGCGCTCCTGCGCAGTGAGTTCGTCCTTCAGAGGTTCAGAGAGTCCTTGCCTAAAGGCTGAATAAAAAGCCTCACTATTCCAACCAGTCTCTGAAGCGATGGTCCGAAATGCCAAGGCGTATCTGGCCACCGGGCGGTTTCCCTGAGATATGTGAAAAAGGGAAGGATCAGCAGTAATCTTACGACCCGGGGTGTCGGAATTCTTTAGTGCATTGCCCAATATCCTGCGTAAGATCCCTCCTCTGTTCCCAGATAGGGGAGGCCTAATTTAATGCGAGAGGATGCGCGGGGATGATGTACAGCGGTAATCCTTACAATTGGTCAGGAAAAGGCCATATTCTTATGATGGTAGACTTCACCCCCAGGTATTCTGAGGCAGTGGTGCTATCTTCCATAGAGGCCCGGAGGGTAGCAGAGGTGCTTATAAACTGATTCTCTAGATTAGGTTTTCCAGCAGGAATTTGACATCATGATCCAGCATAAGAAGGTCTTGTCTTGAGTTGGGCAGGTTTGATGGTATGTATAGCCTGATAAGTATATGGCAGGTTAAGCCTGTTGGATGCCCCTACCCGGAAATATAGCAACTGAGGTTCTGGTCACGTTTGCCACCTTAGGTAGCCAAAATTTCTTCCCAGCACACTGTTTTGTCCCCATGTACAAACAGTTTATTCCCTATATATGTATATTGTACTGTGTGTAGTGTGCTGGCTTTATTGTGTGGTGGGCCCATAATTCAGTTAGTGAGACCAGCATACAATTAATCCCTCGGCTAGTCTTTGCTCTGTGCTGGGTGTGGTGTTTTTGGTGCACTGGGAAAGTTGGGGAGGCATGTTGGAGGAGCATATACTCCAAGAGCACAGGCATTGTTTGTACAGGACAGTGGGGTTCCCATCTCTGCAAGACGTATCAAGCTGAAACTGGGAACCAAGGATCCGGTCCTAGCCCTGTCAACTTGATTCCCATACTTTGAAATTTCCCACTCTCCTAAAGCCCATCACTGTGAGCTGCCTTAAAGCACTGTCATCACCCATGGCACTGATTGGTCATCATCCTTGACCTCTAATTGGCTCAGTGAAAACTCTAAAATGATATCTGCTGCCTCAAGCCAAATGGAAGACACACACAAATACACATACACACACACACACATGGAACATATATTTCAACAATACAACAAAAATATCATAACCGCAATCAGCAGCAACAATATCACCTCTGTTTAACCTACCCCAAACAAAACCTAAGGGAGGGAAGTTGGGGCTTCTTTCACAGCATCCCAGGAAAGAGGTACGCTAGGGCCACATCAAATTACCTTACAAACCTCCATGCCCACTAACCCCCAACTCAGCTTCCTGTCCCGACTCCATTACACTTAACCCCTTAACATTCCAAGACCCTTGCATGAAGTTATGCCAAAGGGTTTCAGGATTTCTATCTTTTGTTTGTTTAACATACAATTCTACCTAAAATAATTTTTGGAGAGTATAACAGCACACCCTGTTTATTTGAAATTATATTTGGATTTAGTTTTTAATAGTTTAATCCTATTTCTTATGGAATGTATTGAGCCTTACTACTCAATTTACTATACGTCATGATCTTAATCTTTAAGTTTTTTTTTACATATATATCTCTTTCAAATTTAACCCTACAAGCTGTTTATAAAGAGTTAATGCATCATAGGCAACTTATTAACAGTGGCATTTTATTTGACGCAAGATTGTATCAATGTATTTGTCTGTGTAAAATTGTGTCATTATTTGATTTAACTTAAAATAGATTATTAAAGATTGTGGCAATGTGCACATTGCATTCTGTGGTACTGTACTACCAAATAAAACAATGACCCAATACATTTTCTTAAACCTATTTAAAATACATCCAGGTGAACATATGTTTTAGCACAACAGTAGAGTCAGGGAACTTTTTATAATTCATACAGTATGTTCCATTAGGAGGAGCTCTTGTTATTGCAGGATTCTAATTGCATTCTTATGTACCTGCTAGGTTTTGTAGAATGTTTCTTACTGCTGAAATTTTATGTTGGTCTGTCGATTTTAATATTTTCTGAATCCTTATTTAATTAAATTCTGGTTCCTGTATGTTACTTTGCCAGGAAATAGATACTATTCGATTTTTGAAAAGTCCTACTTTTAAAAGACATCTGAAAAACAAAAATAGTTATTTTGTTGTCATTTATAAATACAAATCTATCCGTCAATGTATCAAGGCAAAGGTGGTGTATTAATGGGACCAAAAAGTTTATACCTTATATTTGCCACAGACTTGCTCCATACTTGCATTGAGACACTTCACCCTAGAACAGGGGTGAGCAAACATTTTATGCCGAGCCCCCCTTTTCATCCATATAATTTATTGGGCCCCCCCTGCCTGATGTAATCAAAATCACATGAAAAAAAACCTTTATTAAGTGGTATACAATGTAAATACAAATATGTCTAAATACTTACATATTTCAACAGCTCGCTTGCAAAATTAGGCTGCGTTCACGCTGCCGCTGAGAGTGGTGACATCACTAACTCTCCAAGCATGAGCACAGGGTGTGCTGCATAATTTTGCAAGCGTCGATTGGGGCTATTTTTGTGTGTGTTTGTGTGTGACTGTGTGTATGTGTGTATTGACTACTGCTGAGCGCACTTCAAAGTCAATTTCGTTTGTCTCCCCAAGCGCCAAGCTTGGGAGAGGTACGTGCACAAAGGCAATCCTTATGGGGTAGGGGGCGGGGGCATTCATCCACCTCTTTGCTACCTCCCTTCCCTCTCCCCCAGCCCCCTCTTTATTTTCCCTTCCTGCTCCCTTTTTTCCTTCTCCCTTTTTTCCTTCTTATTCTCCCTGCTCTTTGGCATGCTGTCCCCAGTGTCATCCAAACTCCTACCTACAGTACTATGTATTTATTTATTTCCGTTTTGTATATTCACTTTTTTTTAAATTATTTCTGAACATTCATAGTATGATTGATATAGTGGCAGCCTACCCTTTCATTTGCAGAGGATCGCAGCGAAGCAGGTTCCCAGTGGATGAGAGCAGGAACACAGCGCTGTTGCAGGGCAGACACCAAAAGGAGGGGCGTTTGACATCACAGCGCTGGGGCATGCTCCTCCCCGAACCTCTGAAGCCCCGCGCGGGCACACACACCATCATGTGGCTGCCACTGCACTATCCTGTTCGGCCACCCGCGCACAGCTTCTTCACCTGCCCTCTCGCGCACAGCTTTTTCACCTGCCCTCCCGCACACAGCTTCTTCGCCTGCCCTCCCACATACAGCTTCTTCTGCTGCCCTCCCACACACAGCTTCTTCGCCTGCCCGCCCCCTCACGCACAGCTTCTTCGCCTGCTCGCCCACAGCTTCTTTGCCTGCTCACCCGCGCACAGCTTCTTTGCCTGCTTGCCCGCGCACAACTTTTTCGCCTGCCTGCCTGCCTGTGCACAACTTCTTCACCTGCCGGTGCACAGCTTCTTCACCTGCCTGCGCACAGCTTCTTCACCTGCCCGTACACAAATTTTTCGCCCTCCCACGCACAGCGCCTGCCGGCCCATGCACACCAGGTTTTGCCGCACGCCGCCTGCGCCCCCCCTAAATAATCTTGTGCTCCCCCCAGTTTGCGCACCGCTGCATTCAATCATAACACCCCACACACACAATCACAACACAGACACAGCACACATACTCAATCACAACACACACACAGACACATCACACACTCAATCACAACACACACACAATCACAACCGACAGACACAACACACACACACACACACACACACTCAATCACAACACACACACAAACAACCACAACACACACACAATCACAACACACACACTCACAACACACACTTACTCACAACACACACTCACAACACACACACAATCACAACCAACACAGACACACACAATCACAACCAACACAGACACACACAATCACAACAAACACCAGCAACACACACACACACAAACTCAATCACCACACACAAACTCAATCACAACACACACACAAACAACCACAATACACACACAATCACAACACAATCACAACACACACTCACTCACAACACACACACACACAATCACAACCAACACAGACACACACAATCACAACCAACACAGGCAACACACACAATCACAACAAACACAGGCAACACACACATAAACTCAATCACCACACACACACTCAATCACAACACACAAACACAACAAACACTCAATCACACACACAGACACAACATGTCACGGTGAGATTATGGCAGGCTGTATAAGTCACACATAAATAAATATAAGTGTTGATATATATTTATCACTGGGTCGGAACTGGGACGAGACTTAGATATGATAAAATATAATTTATTCCTTGATAAAGGTGAACACACAATAATGTACAAATAACAGGCAAAATATAGACACTTACTTAAAAAAGGAAATGATGAAGCAGTCATATCTGGACTGGCAGTTCATACAGCACTCTTCATTGTCATCAAGACACCAAAGACATGAAAAGACCTCTGGCAGGAAGACAGTGCATAGCGTTTCTCTCAGCAATCAAGATGGTATAGAACAGACTGAACACTTGAAGAACTTGAAGAACTTGAACAACACTGGATAAGGGGTTGACCACAGATTATATACCTTTTGTGGCCCTATCCTTAACCTTAAGCACAGGTGATTGGCTTTCAATTACCTCCAGCCACTCACTAACGTGGGAAAGCATTCTGACCCATGCCCCCCTGCTAGTTAGCACATGCGCAGTAGAACTCTGGGGTCTCATTTCTGAAGCCCCACATTTGCATCAGGAATGCCAGCCAGTCTATCCATTTGGAGTGCTGGCAGGAAAACCTTTGTTGAAAGGTGTGAAATGGGACACTTAAAGACTGCTCTGGTTTGAGCCTTTTCCAACCTCAGGTAAACAGGGAGGGTGACAAAACCATTTGAACAATACTTAAGTCCTAGACATTGGGTCGCCTCTAGGGCCATCTGCTATCCTGGTATGCAAAGGAATTTCCTCTGGGTTTTACCCATACCTTGAAACACAGTATTAAACCTAAAACATAAACGTATTAAAATATCCGGTTCCGCTGGGTCCAGCAGGTCCAATCTTCCCAGTTCTCAATGTCGGAACGGGGACACCATATGGTCCAAAAAGCGACGTGCTACGACCTTCGAAACCGGAGTTACACAAATGCACCTTAAATCATTTTTCATTTTAATACAAAAATCTCCGCTAAAAAGAAATCTCAGCTTTTCACTAAATCCCCATTGAAAACAACGGGCTCCACCGCCATGGGTTTCAATGGAGCAACTCCGCCGTTGTAGTCAATGGAGTTTCCTACCATAGACTTTCAATGGGGAACCGCCGCCATTGAAGTCTATGAGAAAATCCACAAATCTTTACATTCGTCCATACTCCGTCTGGTTGGTCTGAGGGGGCTGGGAATGGGCATGCATTAAAGCCGGAACCTTGGCTACATGCCACCCAAATCCCATCCCTCTGGGCATTCCATAACCGGAGATATGGACTTACACATTTCAACATTTTACACTTAGTCATTTTTTCACCATGCGGCTTTTCCCCCATTAGAATCGATGGTAAAAGTCCCGAACTTTCAAGGGGGTCCATACTCCGTCGGGTTGGTCCAAGAGGGTCAAGGATGGTTCTGCAGTGATGCCGGAGCAGTGACTACAGATACCCCAAGCCTTGATCCTCTGGTCCCTCCGGAACCGGAGATATGGATTCCTAAATTACAGCATTTCACACTTAGTCATTTTTCGGAGCTGTTTCTGCCGCCGCCATTGAAGCCTATGGCGCGACCCGCTCTTCTCGGTTCGACCCTTATCGGGGGTCCAGGATACGGGGACCCAGTTGTGGTCGAGTGGGGGAGGTCTAGGAACTAGGGACAGAAAGAATTTTATTTCTAGGGCCCCCAGAACAGTTTATTCCCACGCCACTTGTCGTTGAACTTGACTTGTAAGTGATCAAAGCTCTCCTATTGAAAATGTATCCACTTTGCGGTTAAGCGGTTTGGACGGCAGCTAACTCGTTCCTGGAAAGCTCTTTCGAGGGTTTCTCCATTGAAGTCAATGAGCCCATAGATTTTCAATGGGAAACCGCCGCTCTCCCTCTCGGACGCCATCTGCTGGTCTTCTCAGGAACCGGACTCCACAGCAAGATTCACCATTAAAAAGCATTGAGCCCTAATGGAGGCCTATGGGAACCTGCAAAATGGTGTCTGAAAAGGTGGGAAAATTACACAAAGGGCTATAATCACTCTATCACTATTAACCCTTGTGCTCCCGGATGGATCCCAGTGTGTGTGTGATGCAGACACTGATTAACAATAAACATGGGGGAACAGGGAATATACATTTTCAGGTGATGACAAGGGTTACATCACATGTCTGGGCCTCAGCCCAGTTAACCCCTTGTCTCCCTGGTGAGGTTAGAGGGTGGCCAATTGGGGTGTAACCCCTTTAATCCTGGGCCAAATCCTCTCCATCGTCACAAAACACACACTCATAAGTCATACACTTTCACCTGGGGAGTACTAAGCATGCTCCTGTCAGGAAACATACAGGAGGAGGAGGAGGGGATCTCTGTGTGCAGAGAGAAGCCCCGCCCACAGCAAGCCACAGAGAAGCAACAGCAAGGAGCTTGGCCACCTGTGCACAGCTCTGCCCACCCCCAGGTTTCGCTGCACGCAGCCTGCGCCCCCCCTAAATAATCTTGCCACGCCCCCCCCCCCAGTTTGTGCACCGCTGCCCTAGAGTATATGACTGTAAGGCAAAACCATTGCAATGAGACAAGTTGTGGTCTGCTGACTAAATAACATCTCATAATTATCTTATTTTTTTTTATTACAACTTGACTTGAACTTCATTCCTTTTAACTAATTTTATAGAGACAGTGTCCCACTACTTATATGATTCTATTTGTCTGCAGAGTTATGAGTAGAAATATGTAAAATATATGCAACAGTTTGCAAACTATGTGAAACTGACCTTTGGTTTCGCATGAACCATTTGGAAGACATTTATTGTTTCACAATATTGAAAGATGTAGACCCTGAAATAAGGCTTTTGCAGGAGTGGGAGGGATGGAGGGAAAGCAAGTACAGAACACCTAGGGACCTATTCACAAAGCGGTGATAAAATCAGTACATTTCCGCCTGACTTTGCATTGATTTATTGCGCACTAAAACTTGAAGCCCAAAATGGTATTCACTAAAAATGAACACCATTTTTTAAAGGCCGATAAAATAATACACTGTCGTCTGACCGTTTTTTGTATCAGTGCAATCGCGCTATAAATCCTATAGCGTGGCAACTGATAGAAAAAATTGCCTGGAAGAGCTGCATGGAGCCGCTGCGTCTCCATGAATGCCTTTTACAGGCGATCGTCCATTAAAAATATTGATTTTGATAATAGTGTGTGAGAGCAGGGGATCTCCTGAGCTGAACCGCATTGATTTCAGCCTCAGGCACCCCGTACTTCAAGAGATACAGGCCCCGGTATGGGGTGCCGGTATCCTCTGCGCTTTTAAATCTCCTGCATCATGTGACCGTGAAATGTAATATCCTGCCCAGGGATACCAGCACCCCATAACGGGGCTGTATCTCTGGAAATAGGGGGTCGCAGGGCTGAAATCAATGCAGTTCACCTCATAAGACCCCCTGCTCCCGCACACTAGTATCAAAACACAAATAAAGTTGTTTTTTTAATCGTAACCGTAGTGGCTATCCGCTATGGTAATCAAGTTGCTTTAATTTAATTTTTATTAATAGTGTGAGGGAGCAGGGGGTCTCTTGAGCTGAACCGCATTGATTTCAGCCTCAGGGACCCCTGTTTCCCAAACTACAGGCCCTGGTATGGGGTGCCGGTATCTTCTCCAGTATGTAAATCCCCCGGTCACATGAAGTGGACGAATTAAAAATGGCTGCGATATCGGCACCCGATGCCCCATACCAGGTCCTGTATATCTGGAAGCAGGGGGTGCCCGAGGCTGAAATCAATGCACTTCAGCTCAGGAGACCCCTGCTCCTGCACACTATTAGCAAAAATGACATTAAAGCAGGTTAATTACCTTAGTGGCTAGCCGCAAAACCAATGAAGGAGGTTAAGGCACAACAGAAGGTTTATTTGGGGCAGGTGGGGTGAGTGAAGGGGGTACTTGACCCTTCACTCACCCCCTCTTCCCCCAATAAACATTACAATATGTACTACCCACCAATACACAACCCACTCCCATAACCCAACAATCACCCTACCTCCCCCCCCCCTAACACACATAAAAGCATTTTTTGTATGCACAGGATTGATACAAGATGTCAGACGGGTCTCCAGTTGGTCCTTGCAGATGGGTGCCCCACGGGAGTCCGGTTGTCTACGGGTGGTCCCCACGGCTGTTTGGGGGCATAATTTGTGCACATCCAGTTCCTGCATTATCTTCAAATCAGTAACAGGAATCCACTGTGCTATTCACTCTGTGCCTAATATCCTCCCTCTGACTACAGACAGTATCACTATACTTCTTGTTCAATTGTAGCAGCACTCCGACCCATCACAGACTATTTTAGATTCTGTATGTTGTCTGTTGTTTTTTCTGTGCACATTTATTTTAATAGTAACTAAATAAATTTAAGTTTTATATTTTGATCATATTTAACTTTCATGAGTGCAAATCGCAGTGCTTGCCCTTCTGTGCCCCTATTTCTATACCATATTCCTGCATGCACCCTGATTAATTTTCAACTTATTTATACTGTACATAAGCTGAGTAGGAGTCATCTCTTCTAATTACATGGCTGTCTGAGGGCCCCATGGATGTCTGGGGATCCTCAGGTGGTCCAGTTAAAGGCTGGTGCTAAAAAGATTGAGAAATGCATAAAAGCATTTTTTTCTGCACATAATTTATACCAGAGGCCGGCGGGGATCTCCAGGGGTCCGTGGTGGTTCCTGGGGGTGTCCGGGGGCCCCACAGGTGTCTGGGGGCCTCCAGCTTGTCCCTGTGGGTGTCTGGGGGTCCTGCAGGTGTCTGTAGACCTCTGGGTGATACCTGTGGTTGTCTGAGAGTCCCACGGATGTTTGGGGGTCCTCAGGTGGTCCCCACTGGCCTGCAGTATCAATCCTCTGCAGAAAAAAAAGTACAATACATTCAAATAAATACACCCCCACCCAATATATACAGTACGGTAATGGACAAAAAATTTAGAATTTTTATTCTTAGCACAGTAATGGGCAAAATTACTATTATCCAGATATGGATAATAGGGCATTTGCCCATTTAAAATTAAACATAAACCAGCGGCATAAAGTAAATAAAACTTGCACTTGCCCCTGCCGGCCTGCCAGGTTGAAGGCTGTCCTCATCCTCATCACTGTCCTTGTCCTCTGTTGGCAGCAACAATACAATCAGGAATACAATCAAATGGCCCCAAACACTTTAATCACCTTAGCGTTTATTAACCGCTATAGTAATTAAGGGGTTAACGCACCCTCCCCTGCTACCCACCCAGAACCCTAACCACCCTACCCAGGGACACTACCTCCACCCTCCACCCCCAATAACCACTGATTGGCACAGTGTTAAAGCATGCCAATATAATATGGCATGCTTTGCCACTATAGCAATAAATGGGGATGAAAAAAAAAACAATTGCTTGGCACAGTGTTACATCATGCCCATATTAATAATATAGCATGCGCAAAGAAACACTATGCCAGGCTTGCCGCGCAGTGGCGGATGTTCTCGGCGCACATGTGTAGTGGCGGCCGGGCTCGCCGCACCTGCGCTGTGGCGGACAGGCTTGCCGCATATGCTCAGTGGTGGCAGGGCTCGAAGCACATGCACCGTGGCGGCCGGGCTCAGCACACATGCGCACCAGCCACCAGCTCGGTGCACCGTTCATGCACAGGAGCAACAACAACCCAGCTTGGGAGACCGAGGCACCAGAGGCAGGCAAAGAGACACCAGAGGTAGACACATAGGTACAAGAGTCAGGCACAGAGGTACCAGTGACAAGTACAGAGGTACCAGAGACCCACACAGAGACACACAGAAACGCACACACACATGCACGCACGCATGCACACACACACAGACGCACATGCATGCAGACACGCACACATGCATGCACACACGCAAACATGCATGCACCCACACAAACACACACGTGCATGCAGAGACAGTTAGTATAACTATAGAAGTGCAAATAGTTAAAACAGGTATGTGCCGAGCACGCACATTCTAAGTCAAACTTTTTGGCATTTAGTCACTGACATTGTGTTTTGAATTTTAATAATAAATATCACCATCACAAATACTGTACAATATCTGTGACAAAACAGTGACCAAAGACAAAGAAGTTTAACTTAAAATGCGCATGCTCAGCACATACAACTTTTTTTAATTGCAAGAACCTAAAAAAAACATGAATCATAATTTCTGACATTTAGGAGGTCTATATATCAAGACAAATGTTGTGTCATTCTGGGGGAAATAAACAGGTATATTAAAGCAGCAGTCCAAGCTGCCAACCCCCCCCCCCCTTTTATATGTGCATCAATTCAATCCAGACAATGATAAGTAATTAGCTAAGTTGCCAATCGATCCGTTGTACTGTGATTGATCGTGAAGACTCGGCTCAGGAGTTCACTAAATGGCTGTCAGTGCAGCAGAAGAGGACCAAAGATGCAAAGGTCTGTAGGGAAGATCATGTGACCAGGTAGTCACTAGATACAATTGGTGCACTGCTCAAAATGTAGTGTGCCAGAACCTGTTTCAGAAGAGGAAGGAGATTTTGTAAATGGTTGCTATGTCTACAAAAAGGCTTGTTACATTTTAATACATTAAACGTGTCATTCAGAGTTAAAAAATGCTTCAAGTATTTTCTCATAGTACAGAACTGATTTATTATAATAATTGCATACATTGAGTATTACTGAGATCGATTGCTTCTGAGAATATTGGATCAGGTTCTTTGTCCTTTTTAGAGAGGGTACATTTCAAAGCATGTCAGAAGTTTACGTTCTATTTTCCTCAATGTGAATATACTGCATTGCATGGTACAACTCTTTGATCAAAAACTCAATAAGAAACATGTGTTTTTACTGTAAGGTACAGTATTGAGCATTTTGAAGAATGGCCATTACTCTGTTACAAATACAATTGATGTATTTATTTATAAAAAATGTTTTACCAGGAAGTAATACATTGAGTGTTACCTCTCATATTCAAGTATGTCCTGGGAACAGTTAAGATTATAATACATGGTTGCATTAAATGGACAGGGTTATACATTATATTTACAGATTTTTCATGAACAGATAAAGATAATATGTGCCATAGGTGTATATAACAGTTACAGACCAGATTACTATGTGAGACAGCTTTAGTCTTGAAAGAACTTAGACCAGGGGTGGCTTTGAAAGTCTGGGGAAGATTGTTTCATTTGTTTCATTTGTCAGGTGTAAGGTAAGTGAAATAGGCTCAGCCGGATTTATTGCTGAACCTTAGGAACGTGAACATTCTTTAAGAATCAGATCTCAGTTGATAAGTGCTGCATGTAGTAGAGCTACTGATGCAGCGGCCGTTATTCGAACACATCTCGGCGCCGATTTTGAATTCTCTGCTGTTCCCCACGCAGCATGAACGCGGCCAATCACCCCAGGCACCCGCGCTTATCGCGGATGTTTTGTTTGAATTTCTTGGATTCTGTTTCTTCGTTTGCAATAAAATGGATGAATTGTAATGTGTACAGTACTGTGCTGCTGTGCTACTGTGTCAATTTCATGTTTTTAATAGCCAGAACACTAAAATTTAATTTTCTGCACTCGCCACGCTCGCATCTTAGTGCAGGTAGGCTGGAATTCATCCCGCGGTTTCAAATCGGGATTTCGATGTACATGACGCGTGAAGTGTTCGAATAACAGCCGCTGCATCAGTAGTTCAGATAGGTGGGTATCTAGCCCAGAAAGTATCTGAAGACAAGACAGGAAAAATAAGTTTTGCACCTAGACTCCAGTGATATCCAATCTATTTCTTTGAGCACACTGATGTGTGTTGTAGTTACATTGTAGGACAAAGCGGTATATTGAGCAGTAGAGGGTGTCTAGTTTTCTATGGTCAGTTTTGGGTGCTGTAACATATACTATGTCCCCATAGTCAATAATTGGCACACGCATCTGCTGAGTGATGTGTTTTCTGACCAGCTGGCTTAGAGAGGTTTAGTTCCTATAAATTACACCTACAGTAGATTGGCTTGTTTTGCATGTCAGGATATCAATGTGCAACCCAAATGTTAAATGGGAGTTAAACCATATGCCAAGATATTTATAATTAGTGACAGGGCTAGAATAGTGTTAGAGTTGGCTCTGATCTGTAGCTCCATCATTGGTAGCTTTTGAAAGTTAGCCTTGGTCGCAAATACCATTGTCACAGTCCTATCGGTGTTTGAAAACGGTTTGTTTTTGGAAATGCAAATCTCTTTGTGCTGTTAGTTTCTTCTCACCCATCTGCAAACTAGGCTTGATACATTTGACACTAACATGCCATATAACTGCCTAGTTCTCCAACACTGTGGATTCAAGCTGCATATTGTTTTTCACCCTATGTACATCTCACCTTCAAGTGCTTATTCATTTATTCTACCCTATGTATTTTACACTTTTGCATGTCATAACCTTTTGAAGTTACTATATTGTGTGATCTTAGAGGAAATCACTTTATTCAGAATGTCTTCTATCTTCCCATCAATATTAGCTTTTTTTACTGCTGGGTTCTTTAATCTTACTAGTTCTTAAGGACCTGTGTGTCCATTTGGTCATCCTACCACATTTGAGTAAGCTCAATGAAACCTAAATTATAATTTCATATACAGATGCATTGGCCATTATTTTTAGAAATCACTGCGCCGTTTTCGTGTGCGCTGCTGTACTCCATGCGGCATGAACACGGCCAATCGCCCCAGGCACACGTGTTTATCGCAGTTGCTTTGTTTGAATTTCATGGATTGTGTGCAATTAAATGCAATGAAATAGATGAATTGTAATGTGTACAGAAATGTGCTACTGTGCTACTGTGCTACTGTTCTACTGTGCTACTGTGTCAATTTCAGGTGTTTAAAAGCCAGAACACTAAAATGCCATTTTATGCACTCACCTGCACTCGCGTCTTAAGGCGGTACAGTTGGAAGCAATCCCGCACCATGACATGGGTATTCCGAGGTATACACCGCGTGATTTGTTAAAATAATGGCCGCTGCATCTGTAAGAAAATAAATGTATCATTCTTTTGGAAATCATTGTATTGAATCATTACATTTTCCAGGTAGAACAAGTTCACAACTCAAGAAGTTCTTCAACTGTAGGTGTGAAGCAGCTAAATACATTTAGAGATGAGTAGGAGAGTTTGCATTAGGTGTAAAAGCACATTAATTTAGTTTCAATTGATCATTGCTGAATTTATTGCCAATTTTTTTCCTTCCTTGACTTTAAAGTACTAATACAAAAGATACAAATGGACTACAAGATAAGGCATTCTTTTTCGATTCTCTTGTTAAGTTAGAATTTAAAGACATGTTGGTAAATTTAAAGATCACAATTATTATTTAATTTATCAAGATATTTTAACCTTCTTCATGTCAGCTAAAAAGTAAAAACAAATAACCATGGAGAAGGAGTGGCTCAGTGAGTCAAGATGCTGACTCGCACTGAGTTTGAAGCAGGGGAACCTAATTCTATTCCTGCTGTCAGCTCATTGTGACCTTGGGCAAGTCACTGTATATTCCTGTGCAAAATGTCTCTGTAAAGCGTTTTTGCTCAAACTAGCAGCACTATACAAGAACATGCTATTATTATTATAACTAGTTTTGGAGCTACTTCCAGATAATGCCTGACATTGAACACTGCTAAACCTGCAGTATACAAATACTTTTAAATCTTTCACCATCAAAGAATGACCTACTGTACAACACTTTTATCCTAGTATTTAGTATTTCTTATTTAGCATGATAACTCTTCCTTCCCAAATGTATAATCTTACTTTTATCTACTGTACAGTACTGTATATTAAACCTAATCTGCCATCTACCTGCCCAAGTCTATCGAATTTAGTGTCATCAGCAAAGAGACTTTGCTCTCAGTGCTCTATGACTCGAGGTATTAATTAACAAGTTAAAAAGCAGCAGCCTCAATACTGAACCTTGAGGGACTCCAATTACAACTTTAGCCCAAAAGATTTAATTTATGACAAATCTATTTTGTCAATTCCTCCACCATTTTTTAATCCTGGTGCAAATATTTTCACCCTTATCAATTTCCTTAATTTTGTACACTAACCTCATGTGTGGCACCATATCAAAGACCTATGAAAAAACAAAGTAGACCTCATCAACTTGTTCCCTTGCTCTAAATTTCTACTTATTACTGTACCTCAAAGAAACTAATACATTTAGTTTGGCATGACTTATCCCTCACAAATCCATGCTGTAATTTGATGATTATGATCTAGCTTTAATTTTAAATATAGGCACCACCTGTTCTTTCCACAAATATTGTGGTACAACTGAGCCTATGGAAATGGCATCTCTTTAAGAAAGTCTTGGGTGCTTTTATCAAACTGCCTTTGCACTTCTTTCTGTGTTAACCAAATATTAGTTATTGTTGAGGTTGTAGATTTCTCTTGTTTGAATATTTTTGCTATTTACACTTCCTTGGTATATAGAGAAACCAATATTTTGTTTAATACCTCTGTCTTCTCTGTATCCCGGGAAAAGATGAGGAGTACAAAGTGATTGTACTCCAAAGAAAATTCACTTAAATGCACACTACCAATTTAAAATATAACTTTTAATACTATTATATACTTAAAACATATATTACCGAAGAAAATGTGTAATAAAGGATAAAAATAAATTAAATCAAGTAACATATGCACCAAAATCACCTCTAATGTATAAACACTCCAATACACAATTGAAAATGAAGTGTTAGAGGCTACAAAGGTGCAAACAGCCAGGGTGAGCAAACAAGCCCACCACATCAGTAGCTAGCCCAATAGATGAATAAATAAAGTTATAAGTAGGGATGGAACACTATACTAGCCTTAAATAGATGGTAAATGCTGGTGGTTAATACCAATATGCATGAAGAACCATTCCCTCACTGTTAAACTATTGTTATATATAGGGCTATACTAGAGAACTGGCTGACAAACACTGTTTGTCCATACTCCATAACGGAGGCTGATGACATCATCACGCGCCCAACACACGTTTCCCTCCTATTACGGAGCTTCATCAGGGACAATTTTGCAATAGAGGGGGAGCGGACGTTATTTATACACTGGTGTTGCCATAGAGACGTCACAAACAATCCATTCTTGCACATGCGCAGAGAAGCGCATGCGTGACTACTAGCAAACATCGTAAAAAAGCCTTTATTGCTAATGTGTAGGAACAAGTATTAACCTCGCTTGATTGCCGTGGGACATAATATCCATGTTCCACTCCACAGAAAAGAAAAAAAAGCGGAACGAATACTGGAAGCTAATGCGCATGCGTGAGGTGATATACTTCACGCTCGATGTCATTTCATTGCGCATGCGCATCTTCCACTCCGATTGCCATTGCGCATGCATGAGCTAATAAACTCGTCGGCTAACAGCATCTATGTAATGCTGCGCATGCTTAAGGTAATGGCAGAAATTAGGCTTGCATAAAGCAAACTACGCATGTGTAGACAAAGATGTCCATTGATGCCAAATATTTTAACATCCCAAAGACAAAGATACAGGTTACCAAGCAAGGTAATACAAGCCTAGTTGGACTCAACTGAATAAGGTCAGATGTGTAAAATAGTCAACCCTCAGTTGAAAAAGCGCAATATGTCACAAATCACAGTGAAAATATAAAATAAAGTATAACGAATATATAAAACACACAACCTATATAATCTCAATAGATGTCACAATGAATAGTGTGTATACATTTATTACACGTATAAATAAACCCAACACAAAGAGAAAGATGGGTTTATAATTGGGTAATATAGTCTCTAATTTAAATAAACTGTAAAAGTTAACAATGCAATATATTACAATACCATGGTGAAATAACAACCATAGTGGCAAAAATTAGCTCTCTGATGTTTGTCAGAGACAGTCGGTGTAGTCACTAATAGTATAGTATAGTGCAGGGTAGGAGGAACGCAAAATGGGCAATAAAGGTAGAACCACAGACATAACGCATTGAGAAGATCAGATGAATGGAGTGTAAGTGTACCCTTCATTAAGCCCATTTGGGCTTCTGGTCTTCAATTTGTAGATCCACTCAGCTTCAATCCTTAATAGCATCTGATCGACATTACCACCTCGCGCCGGGCACTTTAGTTGATAAATGCCCATAAACTTGAGGCTGTCAACATCTCCATTATGAAACTGCGTGATGTGTCTTGCTATCAGTGTTTCAGTAGATTGCTTAACAGAGTTCACATGCTCAAGTATACGTCTACGCAGTTGTCTTGTTGTCTTGCCTACATACCACTTCCCACATTTACAAGTAATGAGGTATATGACATTTGTTGTTCTGTAATTAATAAAGCTGTCCACATTGAAATGCTGTGTGTTATCATGATTTCCAAAGGTCTTAGCTATAATAACATGCTTGCACGCCTTACAACCCTGACAACGATACATCCCCTTGATGGGGCTCAGCCAAATCTCTACCCTAACACACTGATGATGACTATGGACAAGTTTGTCACGCAAGTTTTTGGATCATCTACTTGTGATAGTTGGTCTAGGGCCGATAACCTTAGCCAAATCAACATCAGATAGAAGGAGGTGCCAGTGCCGGGCAAACATTCTTTTTATTGCTCACCATCTTTTATTATAGGTACCAATACATTGTATAGTGTTGTCCTTAATTTTAGGTGTATTGGAGGACAAGAGAGAATCTCTATCACTGTGCAATGCTCTGTGATACGCTCGATTGAGTGTTTTAGTTTTATACCCACGGCTAAGGAACCGATCACGTAGTTCCTTTGATTGTGTGATAAATTGCTGAATTGTGGAACAGTTCCTCCGTAGACGGAGGTATTGTCCAGTAGGAATTCCCGAGATAAGACTGGAGGGATGTTGGCTTTGCGCCAATAACAAGCTGTTAGTAGCCGTACTTTTCCTAAAAACTTTCGTTTGGATGTTCCTGTCACCATCAACATTTATGTCCAGATCGAGAAAGTGATTGATGTAGTACTTAGTACAGTTGTTAGTCTCAAATTCAACATATTGGTGTTACGACGATCCACAAATTAAAGCAAAAGATTTTGGGGACCCTCCCATAGTAGGAGGCTATCATCTATGTATCTGATCCATAGTAAAATATGGTCAGTATACATAGATAATTCCTCATTAAACACATGGACGAATTCCCACCAGCCCAGGTACAGATTAGCATATACAAGAAAAAAATAAATAAAAACCGGGCGCTTCTCAAAGTGAATAATTAAATAACTATATAATATACGTGACAGTGATGTATAATTAATAATCAGTGCACAAAATTGTGTTTAGTGACCTTCACCAGTGTATGAAAAATTATATAAATATTAAAGTGCAATACAATGAATAAAAAAGCAGCTCTACACCCTTAGGATGGACTGTTCAGGTCCAGATGGTTCTTGTGTAGATTTTCAAATTGGAGCGGAGCGCTGGGTGACTCAGGATTATGAAAAAGAAAAATAAATACAATAGTGCAGATGGTAATGATATAAAAATATATAATAAAATGTTCTCTGTAGTAGTGGTACTCACAGATTGCACTATCAAATATAAGCGTATCAGAGACCCTTCTCTCTCTGATGGGAGCCCTTTAATGGAAATCCCTCAGAGTGGTATGCTGATACTGGAAGCTTGTATTATGGTGGTTCAGTTATCCTCCCAGGGGTATGTAAAAGTGAAAGAGAGAACACACAATAGAGTAGTATAGTCTAAAATTGTATTGGCAGCAATCGATAATCATATGTATAATACACTCACATTTTGTAATATAATTTGGTTCGTGGGAGAGGACAGCTGTGAATGGAGAACGCCGGTTGTTCCTGGAGCGGAGGAGCCCTTCCGCATACGTCACTGGTACCTTCGTCACGTCCTGTTGTGTCGTAAGTCAGGGCGGAAGAGGCTGCCCGGTGTGTCCGTCTCCTACTGGTTTGCCAGCAGTTGTCTCCCGGTTTCCTCAGCACAATCACCTCCCACAGCGGATCGATTCAACGCGTTTCGCTGTGGCTTCTTCAGGAATCGAATAGGTTAACCCCATAGGTCCTCCCTTATATATATAGTCCATCATAAATTGACATAGAGCTAATTAGGGGGTCCTATCAGCTGATTGCAATATTACATATCATTGGTAATGACGGTGTGTGTCAGTTATTTTAAACAGTGCAAGCAATATAAAAAGTTCATATTCTCCAATACAATTAATACAATTTCTATTACAACAGATAAAACAATAAGATTTTAATTCATAATATTTAAAACAAAAGATGATGTAAAAAGGAGTATATAAAAAGATATATGAAAAATATATAAAAAACGACGCAATGAGTGACGGAGTTCTAAAATGGATGAGGAAGATAAACAAAATTAGAAGCAAATACTTTCTATATTATTATTGAAATACAAATATCACATTCTCTTAATGAAATTATATTAAGAACTTTGATATTAAAATTACCATAATAAAAACACCATATTGTAGTTAAAAACACATATTATATAAGAACAATATTATAAAAGACAATATTTTAAGAACGATGATATTAATTAAGAACGTGTGTGCAAACTATTATATTAAGAAGGCACCAATGTCTATGTCAACATTCAGACCCTTTGGACTGAGGGTCTGTAACTTATGAATCCAAAAGGTTTCCCTTTTTGCTAAAGTGTTTAATCTATTGCCCCCCCTCCAATGTACTGGGACATGTTCAATACCTTTAAAAGTTGCAAAATTGGGATTTGATTGATGGCACATATAAAAATGTTTGGAGACATTGTGTGTTAAAATACCCTTCTTAATATTTAAAATATGCTCTAAAATCCGTACTTTTAGAGGCCTTGAGGTACGTCCTATGTATTGGAGACCACAAGGACACTCTAAAAGATAGATGACAAAGTCAGTTTTACAATTGATGTACCCCTCAATTTTAAAAATTTCACTAGTAGTGTGAGATTTAAAATTGAATTTGTCCTTGTGTTTATGCGTGCATGCTTTGCATGCATAACAACCATAGAAACCTTTTGGTTTATCTAGCCATGTACTGGGTTCTTCATTTTTTTTCTTCAAGAAGGTGGTCGGTGCTAATTTGCTCTTAAGATTTGGAGCTTTTTTAAAAATGACAACAGGTTTGTCAGGTATATGATCTTTTAAAATCACATCATTTTGAAGGATATGCCAATGTTTACGTATTATATTTTTGATCTGTGATGCTTCTCTATTGTACTGAGTAAGAAAAGCCATATTAAAATTGACATTTTTGCTTGTATTCTTATCTTTTTTACTTAATATTTCTTTGCGGTCTACAGTGTCTGCTCTAGTGACAGCTTTATTGATAGTGTTTGAGTTATATCTCCTTTCCTTGAATTTATTCAACAGGACCTTAGATTGATCGTGATATATCTGTTCATCAGTACAGTTTCTTTTGATTCGTCTTAACTGACCATACGGGATATTACGAATCCACTCTGGATTATGGCAGCTGCTTTCTAATATGAAGTTGTTGCTATCCACTTTTTTAAAAAATGTTTTCGTTTTTATCAAATTATTTTCAACATAAATGGTTAAGTCCAAGAATTCTACCTCTTTTTTACTCCAATTGGTAGTAAATTTTAGATTCAAATTGTTCTCTCCCATATGTGTGAAAAAAGCTTCAAGTTCTTCTACACTGCCTCTCCATATGAACAGGATATCATCTATAAAACGACTCCATGAGACGAGGTTCGCACCAAATTCCTGGTTGGACCATATATAATCGTCCTCCCAGATTCCCATAAATAGATTCGCGTAACTTGGTGCGAACCTCGTCCCCATTGCGGTACCTTGTTGTTGCAAATAATATGTATCATTAAACCAAAAATAGTTTTTTTCCAGAATAAATGCAATAGATTCAAGAAGGAAATTAATTTGTTCATCTTCCATTTCTATGTCAGCTCTCAATATTCTGTCAATGGCCCTAAGTCCGTCATTGTGTACAATAGAAGTATACAGAGAAGTAACATCTGCTGTTACTAAAATGTATTCTTCTCTCCATGGAATATTTTCTAGAATATTAATTACATCAGTAGTGTCTTTAATATAAGATTTGAGTAAACTGACATGTTTTTGTAAATGGCAATCGATATAATGTGATAAATTACTTGTTAAAGACTCAATACCTGATATAATAGGTCTACCTGGTGGATTTACTGGATCTTTATGGATTTTTGGGAGAAGGTAAAAGAGCGGGAGCTTTGCATTTTCTCTCCAGAGATATTTAAATTCTCCTTCATTTAAAATTCCCTGCTCTTTTCCTTTCATTAATAAAGTCTTCAAATCATTTGAAAAACGTTTCGTTGGATTATCTTTTAATATTAAATATGTATTTTTGTCTCCTAAGATTCTATTTGCTTCTCCCTCATAATAGATGCGGTCCATAATGACAACTCCTCCACCTTTGTCTGCCTGCTTTATAATAATGTTCTCATTTGTAATCAAATCATCTAGGGCTTCTCGTTCTTTTTTTGTGAGATTGTGTTTAAATTTGGTGGGTTGTTCTGTAAGGAGATTAAAATCATTAAGAACCATCTGATAAAACACTTCTAAAAAATGACCTTTTTCATGACTAGGATAAAAAGTGGATTTTGGTTTTAATGTGGTATGTTTAAAATTATCACTGTTTCTATTTAGGGGTAAATTTCCATCAGTATTCTTGATTTCTCTCTTTATTGTGGATTGATTTAAAAAATGTCTTTGCACAGTTAGTTTCCTTAAAAATAAATTTGCATCAATAAAAAGTTTAAAATTATTGGGACCAACAGTGGGTGCAAACGTAAGACCCTTGGAAATAACGTTTTGTTGGAACTCAGTTAAAATAACTTGACTCAAATTAAAAATGTTCTTTGTACTACTTGGTGTATTGTAATTTTTATTTTTATTTAATATGTTTCGTCGTCTTCCTCTTCCTCCACTTCTTTTTCCTCTATTTTTCTCTTTTTTATTTCCACAGGGGATTTCTCTACCTCTAACGGGGAGAAACGGTTCTGAGTTGCCCACAAATCTGTGGACCTCCCGAGCCCTAAAAAATTTGCCTGTGTTGGTTCAGAGGTGGTGTGTCTCTTTAATGTACTGTTTTTAGAACTCTTTAATTCTTTTTCTTTATGGTGAATGATATCTTCTCTTTTACGCTGGGGTTTTTGATATTTGGCGTTAAGATGTGGGTGTACTAAAGATGGTTTATTTGAACTGCCTGCTATAGCATTCTCATCTCTATGTGTGGTGTTATCTCTCTTTGAATTATCAATCTTATTTGATTCGGGATGGTATATTCTATCAGTATTCCTTTTGATATTCCAATTGTATTTGTTACCTTTGGCAAAATCATCTTCATCTCTCTTGTATTTATTCTGTTTGTTAGTGACCAAATTATTTTCAAGGGATTCTAACCTTTTTTGTAACGTGATGTCATTTTCTTTAAATACAGGATGGTTCATCAAAGGTTCTATAGTATTCTTTATAATACTGATTTCTTTATCTAAGATCACTAATTTCTTTTGATGCTGTGAAATAATCAGCTTCATAAGTTCCTTTGATGCATGATCTAAGATATTTTCCCATGAGCCCATAAAGGCTGCATCATCCAAATCAAAAGATGGTTTTTTCTTAAATCTTAAACCTCTTGGGATAAGCTCATTGGCTATATATTGATCTAAGAATAATGTGTCAATCCATTTTCTTGTATCTTTAAATAACAAAGCTTCCAATTTTGTAAATTCCCTATTCAGGATTTCTCTTTCACTCAATTGTATTGAATTTGATTGTGGAACAGAGAAATCTAGTCTTAAATTTCTTTGTTGTCTTCTAGTGAAGACATTGGAGTTCATACCCTCCATATTTGAATAATGAGATGCAGCCTCAAGTTTTAGGAACAGAGATGTACAAGAAAAAAATAAATAAAAACCGGGCGCTTCTCAAAGTGAATAATTAAATAACTATATAATATACGTGACAGTGATGTATAATTAATAATCAGTGCACAAAATTGTGTTTAGTGACCTTCACCAGTGTATGAAAAATTATATAAATATTAAAGTGCAATACAATGAATAAAAAAGCAGCTCTACACCCTTAGGATGGACTGTTCAGGTCCAGATGGTTCTTGTGTAGATTTTCAAATTGGAGCGGAGCGCTGGGTGACTCAGGATTATGAAAAAGAAAAATAAATACAATAGTGCAGATGGTAATGATATAAAAATATATAATAAAATGTTCTCTGTAGTAGTGGTACTCACAGATTGCACTATCAAATATAAGCGTATCAGAGACCCTTCTCTCTCTGATGGGAGCCCTTTAATGGAAATCCCTCAGAGTGGTATGCTGATACTGGAAGCTTGTATTATGGTGGTTCAGTTATCCTCCCAGGGGTATGTAAAAGTGAAAGAGAGAACACACAATAGAGTAGTATAGTCTAAAATTGTATTGGCAGCAATCGATAATCATATGTATAATACACTCACATTTTGTAATATAATTTGGTTCGTGGGAGAGGACAGCTGTGAATGGAGAACGCCGGTTGTTCCTGGAGCGGAGGAGCCCTTCCGCATACGTCACTGGTACCTTCGTCACGTCCTGTTGTGTCGTAAGTCAGGGCGGAAGAGGCTGCCCGGTGTGTCCGTCTCCTACTGGTTTGCCAGCAGTTGTCTCCCGGTTTCCTCAGCACAATCACCTCCCACAGCGGATCGATTCAACGCGTTTCGCTGTGGCTTCTTCAGGAATCGAATAGGTTAACCCCATAGGTCCTCCCTTATATATATAGTCCATCATAAATTGACATAGAGCTAATTAGGGGGTCCTATCAGCTGATTGCAATATTACATATCATTGGTAATGACGGTGTGTGTCAGTTATTTTAAACAGTGCAAGCAATATAAAAAGTTCATATTCTCCAATACAATTAATACAATTTCTATTACAACAGATAAAACAATAAGATTTTAATTCATAATATTTAAAACAAAAGATGATGTAAAAAGGAGTATATAAAAAGATATATGAAAAATATATAAAAAACGACGCAATGAGTGACGGAGTTCTAAAATGGATGAGGAAGATAAACAAAATTAGAAGCAAATACTTTCTATATTATTATTGAAATACAAATATCACATTCTCTTAATGAAATTATATTAAGAACTTTGATATTAAAATTACCATAATAAAAACACCATATTGTAGTTAAAAACACATATTATATAAGAACAATATTATAAAAGACAATATTTTAAGAACGATGATATTAATTAAGAACGTGTGTGCAAACTATTATATTAAGAAGGCACCAATGTCTATGTCAACATTCAGACCCTTTGGACTGAGGGTCTGTAACTTATGAATCCAAAAGGTTTCCCTCGTCTCATGGAGTCGTTTTATAGATGATATCCTGTTCATATGGAGAGGCAGTGTAGAAGAACTTGAAGCTTTTTTCACACATATGGGAGAGAACAATTTGAATCTAAAATTTACTACCAATTGGAGTAAAAAAGAGGTAGAATTCTTGGACTTAACCATTTATGTTGAAAATAATTTGATAAAAACGAAAACATTTTTTAAAAAAGTGGATAGCAACAACTTCATATTAGAAAGCAGCTGCCATAATCCAGAGTGGATTCGTAATATCCCGTATGGTCAGTTAAGACGAATCAAAAGAAACTGTACTGATGAACAGATATATCACGATCAATCTAAGGTCCTGTTGAATAAATTCAAGGAAAGGAGATATAACTCAAACACTATCAATAAAGCTGTCACTAGAGCAGACACTGTAGACCGCAAAGAAATATTAAGTAAAAAAGATAAGAATACAAGCAAAAATGTCAATTTTAATATGGCTTTTCTTACTCAGTACAATAGAGAAGCATCACAGATCAAAAATATAATACGTAAACATTGGCATATCCTTCAAAATGATGTGATTTTAAAAGATCATATACCTGACAAACCTGTTGTCATTTTTAAAAAAGCTCCAAATCTTAAGAGCAAATTAGCACCGACCACCTTCTTGAAGAAAAAAATGAAGAACCCAGTACATGGCTAGATAAACCAAAAGGTTTCTATGGTTGTTATGCATGCAAAGCATGCACGCATAAACACAAGGACAAATTCAATTTTAAATCTCACACTACTAGTGAAATTTTTAAAATTGAGGGGTACATCAATTGTAAAACTGACTTTGTCATCTATCTTTTAGAGTGTCCTTGTGGTCTCCAATACATAGGACGTACCTCAAGGCCTCTAAAAGTACGGATTTTAGAGCATATTTTAAATATTAAGAAGGGTATTTTAACACACAATGTCTCCAAACATTTTTATATGTGCCATCAATCAAATCCCAATTTTGCAACTTTTAAAGGTATTGAACATGTCCCAGTACATTGGAGGGGGGGCAATAGATTAAACACTTTAGCAAAAAGGGAAACCTTTTGGATTCATAAGTTACAGACCCTCAGTCCAAAGGGTCTGAATGTTGACATAGACATTGGTGCCTTCTTAATATAATAGTTTGCACACACGTTCTTAATTAATATCATCGTTCTTAAAATATTGTCTTTTATAATATTGTTCTTATATAATATGTGTTTTTAACTACAATATGGTGTTTTTATTATGGTAATTTTAATATCAAAGTTCTTAATATAATTTCATTAAGAGAATGTGATATTTGTATTTCAATAATAATATAGAAAGTATTTGCTTCTAATTTTGTTTATCTTCCTCATCCATTTTAGAACTCCGTCACTCATTGCGTCGTTTTTTATATATTTTTCATATATCTTTTTATATACTCCTTTTTACATCATCTTTTGTTTTAAATATTATGAATTAAAATCTTATTGTTTTATCTGTTGTAATAGAAATTGTATTAATTGTATTGGAGAATATGAACTTTTTATATTGCTTGCACTGTTTAAAATAACTGACACACACCGTCATTACCAATGATATGTAATATTGCAATCAGCTGATAGGACCCCCTAATTAGCTCTATGTCAATTTATGATGGACTATATATATAAGGGAGGACCTATGGGGTTAACCTATTCGATTCCTGAAGAAGCCACAGCGAAACGCGTTGAATCGATCCGCTGTGGGAGGTGATTGTGCTGAGGAAACCGGGAGACAACTGCTGGCAAACCAGTAGGAGACGGACACACCGGGCAGCCTCTTCCGCCCTGACTTACGACACAACAGGACGTGACGAAGGTACCAGTGACGTATGCGGAAGGGCTCCTCCGCTCCAGGAACAACCGGCGTTCTCCATTCACAGCTGTCCTCTCCCACGAACCAAATTATATTACAAAATGTGAGTGTATTATACATATGATTATCGATTGCTGCCAATACAATTTTAGACTATACTACTCTATTGTGTGTTCTCTCTTTCACTTTTACATACCCCTGGGAGGATAACTGAACCACCATAATACAAGCTTCCAGTATCAGCATACCACTCTGAGGGATTTCCATTAAAGGGCTCCCATCAGAGAGAGAAGGGTCTCTGATACGCTTATATTTGATAGTGCAATCTGTGAGTACCACTACTACAGAGAACATTTTATTATATATTTTTATATCATTACCATCTGCACTATTGTATTTATTTTTCTTTTTCATAATCCTGAGTCACCCAGCGCTCCGCTCCAATTTGAAAATCTACACAAGAACCATCTGGACCTGAACAGTCCATCCTAAGGGTGTAGAGCTGCTTTTTTATTCATTGTATTGCACTTTAATATTTATATAATTTTTCATACACTGGTGAAGGTCACTAAACACAATTTTGTGCACTGATTATTAATTATACATCACTGTCACGTATATTATATAGTTATTTAATTATTCACTTTGAGAAGCGCCCGGTTTTTATTTATTTTTTTCTTGTACATCTCTGTTCCTAAAACTTGAGGCTGCATCTCATTATTCAAATATGGAGGGTATGAACTCCAATGTCTTCACTAGAAGACAACAAAGAAATTTAAGACTAGATTTCTCTGTTCCACAATCAAATTCAATACAATTGAGTGAAAGAGAAATCCTGAATAGGGAATTTACAAAATTGGAAGCTTTGTTATTTAAAGATACAAGAAAATGGATTGACACATTATTCTTAGATCAATATATAGCCAATGAGCTTATCCCAAGAGGTTTAAGATTTAAGAAAAAACCATCTTTTGATTTGGATGATGCAGCCTTTATGGGCTCATGGGAAAATATCTTAGATCATGCATCAAAGGAACTTATGAAGCTGATTATTTCACAGCATCAAAAGAAATTAGTGATCTTAGATAAAGAAATCAGTATTATAAAGAATACTATAGAACCTTTGATGAACCATCCTGTATTTAAAGAAAATGACATCACGTTACAAAAAAGGTTAGAATCCCTTGAAAATAATTTGGTCACTAACAAACAGAATAAATACAAGAGAGATGAAGATGATTTTGCCAAAGGTAACAAATACAATTGGAATATCAAAAGGAATACTGATAGAATATACCATCCCGAATCAAATAAGATTGATAATTCAAAGAGAGATAACACCACACATAGAGATGAGAATGCTATAGCAGGCAGTTCAAATAAACCATCTTTAGTACACCCACATCTTAACGCCAAATATCAAAAACCCCAGCGTAAAAGAGAAGATATCATTCACCATAAAGAAAAAGAATTAAAGAGTTCTAAAAACAGTACATTAAAGAGACACACCACCTCTGAACCAACACAGGCAAATTTTTTAGGGCTCGGGAGGTCCACAGATTTGTGGGCAACTCAGAACCGTTTCTCCCCGTTAGAGGTAGAGAAATCCCCTGTGGAAATAAAAAAGAGAAAAATAGAGGAAAAAGAAGTGGAGGAAGAGGAAGACGACGAAACATATTAAATAAAAATAAAAATTACAATACACCAAGTAGTACAAAGAACATTTTTAATTTGAGTCAAGTTATTTTAACTGAGTTCCAACAAAACGTTATTTCCAAGGGTCTTACGTTTGCACCCACTGTTGGTCCCAATAATTTTAAACTTTTTATTGATGCAAATTTATTTTTAAGGAAACTAACTGTGCAAAGACATTTTTTAAATCAATCCACAATAAAGAGAGAAATCAAGAATACTGATGGAAATTTACCCCTAAATAGAAACAGTGATAATTTTAAACATACCACATTAAAACCAAAATCCACTTTTTATCCTAGTCATGAAAAAGGTCATTTTTTAGAAGTGTTTTATCAGATGGTTCTTAATGATTTTAATCTCCTTACAGAACAACCCACCAAATTTAAACACAATCTCACAAAAAAAGAACGAGAAGCCCTAGATGATTTGATTACAAATGAGAACATTATTATAAAGCAGGCAGACAAAGGTGGAGGAGTTGTCATTATGGACCGCATCTATTATGAGGGAGAAGCAAATAGAATCTTAGGAGACAAAAATACATATTTAATATTAAAAGATAATCCAACGAAACGTTTTTCAAATGATTTGAAGACTTTATTAATGAAAGGAAAAGAGCAGGGAATTTTAAATGAAGGAGAATTTAAATATCTCTGGAGAGAAAATGCAAAGCTCCCGCTCTTTTACCTTCTCCCAAAAATCCATAAAGATCCAGTAAATCCACCAGGTAGACCTATTATATCAGGTATTGAGTCTTTAACAAGTAATTTATCACATTATATCGATTGCCATTTACAAAAACATGTCAGTTTACTCAAATCTTATATTAAAGACACTACTGATGTAATTAATATTCTAGAAAATATTCCATGGAGAGAAGAATACATTTTAGTAACAGCAGATGTTACTTCTCTGTATACTTCTATTGTACACAATGACGGACTTAGGGCCATTGACAGAATATTGAGAGCTGACATAGAAATGGAAGATGAACAAATTAATTTCCTTCTTGAATCTATTGCATTTATTCTGGAAAAAAACTATTTTTGGTTTAATGATACATATTATTTGCAACAACAAGGTACCGCAATGGGGACGAGGTTCGCACCAAGTTACGCGAATCTATTTATGGGAATCTGGGAGGACGATTATATATGGTCCAACCAGGAATTTGGTGCGAACCTCGTCTCATGGAGTCGTTTTATAGATGATATCCTGTTCATATGGAGAGGCAGTGTAGAAGAACTTGAAGCTTTTTTCACACATATGGGAGAGAACAATTTGAATCTAAAATTTACTACCAATTGGAGTAAAAAAGAGGTAGAATTCTTGGACTTAACCATTTATGTTGAAAATAATTTGATAAAAACGAAAACATTTTTTAAAAAAGTGGATAGCAACAACTTCATATTAGAAAGCAGCTGCCATAATCCAGAGTGGATTCGTAATATCCCGTATGGTCAGTTAAGACGAATCAAAAGAAACTGTACTGATGAACAGATATATCACGATCAATCTAAGGTCCTGTTGAATAAATTCAAGGAAAGGAGATATAACTCAAACACTATCAATAAAGCTGTCACTAGAGCAGACACTGTAGACCGCAAAGAAATATTAAGTAAAAAAGATAAGAATACAAGCAAAAATGTCAATTTTAATATGGCTTTTCTTACTCAGTACAATAGAGAAGCATCACAGATCAAAAATATAATACGTAAACATTGGCATATCCTTCAAAATGATGTGATTTTAAAAGATCATATACCTGACAAACCTGTTGTCATTTTTAAAAAAGCTCCAAATCTTAAGAGCAAATTAGCACCGACCACCTTCTTGAAGAAAAAAAATGAAGAACCCAGTACATGGCTAGATAAACCAAAAGGTTTCTATGGTTGTTATGCATGCAAAGCATGCACGCATAAACACAAGGACAAATTCAATTTTAAATCTCACACTACCAGTGAAATTTTTAAAATTGAGGGGTACATCAATTGTAAAACTGACTTTGTCATCTATCTTTTAGAGTGTCCTTGTGGTCTCCAATACATAGGACGTACCTCAAGGCCTCTAAAAGTACGGATTTTAGAGCATATTTTAAATATTAAGAAGGGTATTTTAACACACAATGTCTCCAAACATTTTTATATGTGCCATCAATCAAATCCCAATTTTGCAACTTTTAAAGGTATTGAACATGTCCCAGTACATTGGAGGGGGGGCAATAGATTAAACACTTTAGCAAAAAGGGAAACCTTTTGGATTCATAAGTTACAGACCCTCAGTCCAAAGGGTCTGAATGTTGACATAGACATTGGTGCCTTCTTAATATAATAGTTTGCACACACGTTCTTAATTAATATCATCGTTCTTAAAATATTGTCTTTTATAATATTGTTCTTATATAATATGTGTTTTTAACTACAATATGGTGTTTTTATTATGGTAATTTTAATATCAAAGTTCTTAATATAATTTCATTAAGAGAATGTGATATTTGTATTTCAATAATAATATAGAAAGTATTTGCTTCTAATTTTGTTTATCTTCCTCATCCATTTTAGAACTCCGTCACTCATTGCGTCGTTTTTTATATATTTTTCATATATCTTTTTATATACTCCTTTTTACATCATCTTTTGTTTTAAATATTATGAATTAAAATCTTATTGTTTTATCTGTTGTAATAGAAATTGTATTAATTGTATTGGAGAATATGAACTTTTTATATTGCTTGCACTGTTTAAAATAACTGACACACACCGTCATTACCAATGATATGTAATATTGCAATCAGCTGATAGGACCCCCTAATTAGCTCTATGTCAATTTATGATGGACTATATATATAAGGGAGGACCTATGGGGTTAACCTATTCGATTCCTGAAGAAGCCACAGCGAAACGCGTTGAATCGATCCGCTGTGGGAGGTGATTGTGCTGAGGAAACCGGGAGACAACTGCTGGCAAACCAGTAGGAGACGGACACACCGGGCAGCCTCTTCCGCCCTGACTTACGACACAACAGGACGTGACGAAGGTACCAGTGACGTATGCGGAAGGGCTCCTCCGCTCCAGGAACAACCGGCGTTCTCCATTCACAGCTGTCCTCTCCCACGAACCAAATTATATTACAAAATGTGAGTGTATTATACATATGATTATCGATTGCTGCCAATACAATTTTAGACTATACTACTCTATTGTGTGTTCTCTCTTTCACTTTTACATACCCCTGGGAGGATAACTGAACCACCATAATACAAGCTTCCAGTATCAGCATACCACTCTGAGGGATTTCCATTAAAGGGCTCCCATCAGAGAGAGAAGGGTCTCTGATACGCTTATATTTGATAGTGCAATCTGTGAGTACCACTACTACAGAGAACATTTTATTATATATTTTTATATCATTACCATCTGCACTATTGTATTTATTTTTCTTTTTCATAATCCTGAGTCACCCAGCGCTCCGCTCCAATTTGAAAATCTACACAGATTAGCATATGTAGGAGCATATGCTGTCCCCATTGCTGTACCCTGTGTGTTGTGGTAATAAGTCCCGTCGAACACAAAATAGTTGTGGGTTAGGACAAATCGGAGTAAGTCCAGAGCAAACGCGTTATGTCTGTTGAATCTACAGTCCCTTGTTATAAGGAAATGATTTACAGCACCCAGACCATTCTCGTGAATGATCGAAGTGTATAAAGATTCAACATCTAAACTCACGAGAATGGTCTCTGATGAGATGTTAATACCATTTAGTTTTTTAAGGGTATCTTTCGTGTCTTGCACGTATGAAGGTGAACTGGTAACGAAGTCCCTAAGGACTTTGTCCAGATAGATGCTGCTCTCCTCAGATAAGCAGTTATTCCCTGAGACAATGTAGCATCCCGGAGGGGACTGTAATCTTTTATGTACTTTAGGCAAAGTGTAGAATGTTGCCACTGTTGGAGATTTAGGGTACATAAAGTCATATTCTTGTCTGCTTATCATGTCCCTATCTAGGGCTTCTTGTAGAATAGTCAACAGATCTTTTTTATATTTTGAGGTTGGACTGTTCTCGAGGATCTCATAACACTCCTTGTCACTCAATAATCTCATGTTCTCTTTAACGTTAGCATCAGTATCTTGGATCACACTATTGCCACCTTTATCAGATGGCTTGATAACAAAAGATTTGTCGCACATGAGTTCTTGTAGGCCCTTCCTTTCCTCAGGTGTGAGGTTACTATCTCATCTATAGTGTTCAGGTTTGGCTTCTAAGTCCCTTGTTACACAAGAGACAAAAAATTCAACCGCTGGGTTTATTTTTCAAATGAGTAAAAGGACCGGTGATATCAGTCTCAGTAGAGATATTTTGTTCCAACAGATGTGTTAAATCATCAAGATTCTGTTTATCTTGCGCACTCAATCTAGCGGTGAGCTCATTATCATTAGCCCTTTTAGAGTGGAACTTATGTAACAGTAGTCTTCTACCAAAAAGGTTTAGGTCTTTCACCCATTCAAACAAATTAAAGGCAGAGGTGGGTGAAAAGGAGAGTCCCTTCTTTAACAGATTGAGTTGTTCTTCACTAAAAACATGGTTAGAGAAATTGAAAACTTGCAGACAATCTGTAGCCCCACAGGCAGTCTTGATTAAATGGGCCCGGGGGATTTTCTTTCCCCTTAGAATTTTTTTTTGCGGGTTTTGCGTTCAGCTGGGCCTGTGCTAAAAAAAACAACCTTATTGTCTTTAGAAGGTTTTCTACCACGGCCTCTAGATTGACCTTGTGGTCTAGGGCCTGATTGTTCACCCTCAGACATATCTGTCTCTGATGAGGAATACTCAGAAAAATGTCCCCTTCTCCTAGATCTTATAGGGAATCTATAGACAGTACCTGTTAGTAGTCATTACTATCTCGAAGAAACTTCTTATGTTTCCTATCCTTCAACTCTCTCTTAAATTTTTCCATGTTCGTTTCTAACTGACCCTTTTTTATATATTCGTTATACTTTATTTTATATTTTCACTGTGATTTGTGACATATTGCGCTTTTTCAACTGAGGGTTGACTATTGCACACATCTGACCTTATACAGTTGGGTTCAACTAGGCCTGTATTACCTTGCTTGGTAACCTGTATCTTTGTCTTTGTGATGTTAAAATATTAGGCATCAATGGACATCTTTGTCTACACATGCGTAGTTTGCTTTATGCAAGCCTATTTCTGCCATTACCTTAAGCATGCGCAGCATTACATAGATGCTGTTAGCCGACGAGTTTATTAGCTCATGCATGCGCAATGGCAATCGGAGTGGAAGATGCGCATGCGCAATGAAATGACATCGAGCGTGAAGTATATCACCTCACGCATGCGCATTAGCTTCCAGTATTCGTTCCGCTTTTTTTTCTTTTCTGTGGAGTGGAACATGGATATTATGTCCCACGGCAATCAAGCGAGGTTAATACTTGTTCCTACACATTAGTAATAAAGGCTTTTTTACGATGCTTGCTAGTAATCGTGCATGCGCTTCTCTGCGCATGCGCAAGAACGGATTGTTTGCGACGTCTATGGCGACGCCAGTGTATAATAACGTCCGCTCCCCCTCTATTGCAAAATTGTTCCTGACGAAGCTCCGTAATAGGAGGGAAACGTGCGTTGGGCGCGTGCTGATGTCATCAGCCTCCGTTATGGGGCTGTTTTAAAACAGTGTTTGTCAGCCAGTTATCTAGTATAGCCCTATATATAACAATAGTTTAACAGTGAGGGAATGGTTCTTCATACATATTGGTATTAACCACCAGGATTTACCATCTATTTAAGGCTAGTATAGTGTTCCATCCCTACTGATAACTTTATTTATTCATCTATTGGGCTAGCTACTGATGTGGTGGGCTTGTTTGCTCACCCCGGCTGTTTGCACCTTTGTAGCCTCTAACACTTCATTTTCAATTGTGTATTGGAGTGTTTAGGTATCGTTCAAATTGCCTGGTGTCGCACCGGGGAGGGAACTCAGGGTTATTATACAGTGGGGTGAGTTGTGAGCCAGGAGTCGAAAGTGCAACTTTAATTTTGGACTTTTTCCATATGTTCCATGTATGGTCCATAGCTCCTAATTTGAATTTGCCGGCCCCCTTATCGTTCCTGTCAATTGCCCACAGACTCGCTTGCAGAGAAGGCGTTTTTGCGTAGTGGGACTCAATTTTTAACCAGCATAACTGGTCTGGGTCCGAATTCCATTCAACTACCTGTTTCAATTGTGCTGCCCGATAATATCTTGAGATATCTGGCACCCCCATGCCTCCCTTACTCCTTGGCGTTGTTAGAACTGATCTTGCCGCCCTGGGTCTTTTTCCTTGCCAAATAAATTTGAATATTCTGTTTTGGATATCTTTCAATTCCGACCCTGGGACCCAGATCGGTAGTGTCTGAAAAAAATATAACAATCTCGGGAGTACATTCATTTTAACTGAGATCCTTCTTCTGATCCAAGAAATTTTATATTCTTCCCATTTATCCAAGTCCCTTCTGATTCTGTCAAAGGGAGGTGGATAGTTGCATTGGTATAGGGAACGGTAGTCCTTTGATACATTGACTCCCAAATATTTTATGTATGAAGGGCTCCATCGGTAGTTAAAATTTAGTTTTAGTAACTGTATCTCTGGTTCTGAGAGATTGAGGTTCAAGGCCTCTGATTTATCGCTATTGATTTTATATCCTGAGATCTTGCTGAAGTCGGATAGCTCTTTTTTTGTAGGTTGGGGAGGGAGAGATGGGGGCGAGGCGGTGTGAGGATAACATCGTCAGCGAACAGGAAAATTTTATAGTTGGTATTGCCAATTAATATGCTTTGGTTATCGGCGTTGTCCCGTATTCTTGCCGCCAATGGTTCTATTGTCAGGGCAAAAAGGAGAGGGGACAAGGGGCACCCCTGTCTTGTGCCATTCTTTATCTCAAAGGCCTTTGCCGGGCCTCCTGGCAGTTTGACCATCGCTGTGGGCCTGGTATAAAGTGCTCTGACTCCCTCTAGGAAAGTGCTATTAAAGCCAAATCTCAGCATTGTATGGTCAAGAAATTGCTAATCAATTCTGTCAAACGCCTTCTCTGCATCGAGGCTCAATAGGACTGCTTTGGAGTCTGTGATGCGGGCATGGTCGATTATATCTATAATTTTGCGGGTGTTATCGGCAGCTTGACGGTTTTGAATGAATCCTACCTGGTCGATATTTATCAGTCGGGGTAGAATTGGGTTCAGTCGATTGGCGAGGATCTTGCTGTACAGTTTCAGATCGTTATTCAATAATGAGATAGGGCGGTAGCTACCACACTGTAGTGGGTCCCTGCCGTCTTTATATATTATAGCCAAGCTGGCGTTGGTCATGGAGGGCGGGATTGGGGAGCTGTCCATAAAGGAGTTATATAATGTCAGGAGGTGGGTTGATAGAATCGGGAGGAACCGCTTATAATAGGCATTGGAGAAGCCATCTGGGCCAGGAGCTTTAGAGATCTTTGACGCTTTTACTGCGTCTGTCAATTCTTTTTTAGTTATTTTTGCGTTCAGTATTTCGTTTTCTTCTTCTGTAAGCTTAGGGAGTTGACACTTAGAGAGATAATCATTAATTATTCTAGAATTTGTGTCAGGTGATTTATCTCCCTGGGTTTTTAGATTGTAGAGTTCATTATAATATGCTGTAAACTCCTCTGTGATTTTTTTCTCATTATATATAGTCTCACCAGACCTACTCTTGATAGCTGTGATTTGCGATCTCTTCTGTACGCCTCTTAATTTACTGGCCAGAAGTCTGTCAGCCTTATTCCCCTTGTCGTGGTTTTTTTGGTTTGTCCAGCGTAGTGATTTTTCTACGTCCTCTAGTTGTAGTTTCTTAAGGTCCTCCCTGGCTAAGGTTAGTGTTTTGTATATTTTTTTTTGATGGATTGGTTTTATGTTGATGTTCCAATTCTAAAATTTTGTCTTTCAAGTCTCTAAGAGATTTTATTTTGGTTTTTTTTCCTATGGGATGCAATAGATATGATGGTGCCCCTGATTGTTGATTTATGGGCTTCCCACAGTACTGCCGGGGAGGAAACCGACTCAGTATTCTTTGAGTGCTTTCTTTATTTTTTTTTTCAATCTCGGGGTAGTTCAATAACGAGTCATTAAGTTTCCGATTAAAAGATCTGGATTTAACAAAAGGCGTTGAGAGGGTCACTGTTATTGGGGCGTGATCCGACCATGTAATTGGGCCTATGTTCGAGGATGCTGAGGCTTCTAAGATTGTTTTGGTTGCGAGAAAGTAATCTATGCGTGAGTAGGTCTGGTGAGGCGAAGAGAAGAAAGTATAGTCTCTCTGGCCCTGATGCTGTATTCTCCAGATGTCTAGCAAAGAATATTCCTCCATGATTTCTTTAATTTTTTTCCCTAGTCTTTGGGAGGCTTTTTCGTGTGGTTGGTTTAGTAGGGTTGATTTATCTTCTAGGGGGGTTAGGGCCATATTAAAGTCTCCGCCCACTACCAATGAAGACAGGTAGCTTGGGTCAATCTTGTCCAATAGTGCTCCTAGGAATTCTGTCTGATTGTCATTGGGTGCATATATGTTGATCAATGCTATTTTTGAACCAGCTAGTGAGCCGTATACCATCAGAAATCTACCTTCTGGGTCTGTGTTTGTTTTGATATGATTAAATGGTGTTCCCTGATGGATTAAGATTGCAACGCCTCTCTTTTTACTGTTACACGATGAAAAATAACCCGTACCGAAGGTCTTACTGAATAATTTAGGCAGCTCCTGCGATGTAAAGTGTGTCTCTTGGAGGAATACAATGTCACCTTTAGACCTTTTCATCTCTTGGAGAGCTAATCTCCTTTTCTTGTTGGTATTTAGGCCTTTCACATTTACTGATATTACATTTATTGGGGTTTGGCTAGCCATTGGTATTGGAGTATGTGATTTCTCTAGATCTGACTCCCTTCCCAGTAGGGAGAGTGTATTGGGCCTTATTTAAAGGATGTGAGTTGGTGCTCCGAGCAGCAGGGGGTACAGGGGAACCTGTCGGAACAGAACCGACTGGTGGGGGTAGTGTGAAAGGAGACCTAGTAGTGGTCTCGCGTGGTTTTTACTGGCTGTACTGGCCGACATTTGGGCTTAAGGCCCAAAGGGAGGAATCCGTTGGTTCCTGAACGGAGGTGCAACCAGGGGAAGGGGGTTGCGGACTCTAAAGAACTTTACATATTTATGTCCTTCTTTGGTTGAGTGGCGGGGAGTATAGTCTTGTTTTTCGGGGGGGGGGACGGACCTGGTGAATGGGTATCTGTTGGGTGGGGGGGCGGCGATGCTGGTGAGGGGATGGGTGGGCAAAAAAATGGGGGGCGGGAGGTGGAGAGGCAGAGGTGCAATGCTCTGTATTTGAAGGCCATATACGTTGTGTGTGGGAGGGGGGAGACGGGGGGTAGAGGGAGAAGGGGGCAGGGGGGTAGGGGGAAAAGGGGGGAGGGGGTGGGGGAGGGGAGGGGGAGAAGGGGAAAGATGGGGAAAGTGCAGGTTTATCCACATTATTTTCTGATACATAGCTGTCTTGGGTGATGCTCCAAGATATTTGTGGGTTCAACAACCATAAATTTATCTCAACATCTAGAACAATAAAACATTTTGTAATATATTCCAATGTGTCACATGTTATGCGTTCCTTGATCTTCCATGCTCTCTATTAGTAGTAACAGTTTAACATTATAATTATACAGTACTATCAAAAGTTCAAAGTTACAATGCAACAGGATTTCTCAAGATCCATATACGGTGGGGGGCAGGGGGGAAAGGTAGGGGGGAAGGGGGGAAGGGAAGGAGGGGGGAGATGGGGAAGGTGCAGATTTGTTCACCTTACTTTCTGATACATAACTGTTTTGGATGGTGTCCCCGAATATTTGTGGGTTCACCAACCAACAATCCTTCTCAACATATAGAACAGTAAAACATTCTGTATTCTATTTCCTTGATCTTAAATTTTCTCTATTAGTGGTAACGATTTAGTAATATAATTGTACTATCAAAAGTTCAGAGTAACACTGCAGCAAGTTTTCTCAAAGACTTTACACTGAGGGGGGAAGGGGGGAAGGGGGAGGGGGGAGGGGAAGAGGGGAGGGGGGGAAGGTGGGAGGGGGGAGGGGAGGGAAGGGGGTAGGGGTGAGGGGAGGGGGGAGGGGGGAGGATGGGAGGAGGGGACGAGGGGAGGGGGGAAGGGGGAGGGGAGGGGGAGAGGAGGGAGAGGGGAGGGGGAGGGGAAGGGGAGGGGGGGAGAGGAAGGGGAGGGGGAGGGTAGGGTAAGGGGAGAGGGGGGGTGATTTCAATCCCATGCTTAGTTTCATATTGAGTGCTGACAACAGTGATAGGCCTAGCGTGGCTATATTGATATATCTCAGTGGGCATTACAGCCGGTTAATATTGCGACGCAATAACAAAGAGTCCACATACATTGCATTGTGTTGTGATCGACGAAGCTATTGTATAGATCTCTGGTGTGTAGGTTTGAAACACAGTCAAGGGGCTTTGGGTAGGTGTGGGGGGGAGGGTGGATGTAGCAGGGGGGGTGGGTGGGGATGGGGGGGAGGTGAGGTGGGGGGGTGGATGGGGGTAGGGGGGGAGGTTATTGGGATGGGGGTTAATTTCTTCATATTCATATTGTGAGCTACTTGCTATGCTTCTGTAAACCGCGCGTCTGGATAACAGTGCAGCGATGCTTCACATACGCCACATACGTTGCGTGTTACCATATACAGTAGGTATAGTACTTATGTCCTGCATGTGTGCTTGTGGGGCGCGGAGCTTCATGACTTGGAGTGCGGGGGGTTAGGGGGTAGGTTGGGGGCAAGTTAGGTGGGTAGGTAGGTGGGTTGGGGGGGAGGGGGTATGGGGGGGTAGGGGGGTGAAGTGTAGGTGTCCAACAGCTTAATATATGAACAAGTCTCTATGCAGCTGATCCCATGGAGGGGCCGTTAGGGTCAGACCCTCTCTGGCGGTCCTGATCGCTCCAGGAGCCAGCAGGGGTGCCGCTTTTCCGAGTCTGGGCTTCAGTTCGAACTTAACCCGAAACGGCTCGGGGACACAATCAGGGGGGATGGACAGGGGAGGGGGAAATGTACTCACAGTTCAAAGGTTTTCTGCCTTGCATCAGCTACTCCCCCCTCCCGCTCCCCCCGCGGCACCCAGGCTTCTCCAACCGTGAGGGCCTCTTTATTAACAACAAAAACTGCAGCCAGGTAACCATCAGCCGTTAAAACAACTTGTGAGCACTAAACGAGACGTGCTCTCCCTTCTTGGGGATCTGCCTCAGCTGCTGGATCTCTTCTTCCCATGGGGTTCCTTCAGGCTCGGTTGTTCCCCGGTCCCGTGGTGGATTTCTTTCCAGGTTTCCGCATCTGCATTCCCATGGGTTCAACGATGTCTGCAGTGGATGGCGATCAGCTTAGCAGGGTAAGTAACAAGTAGGTTGGGTGTTTCCTTAACGCTTGCTTGTCGTCGGGTGTGCTGGGACTCCTTTTCCTCCTGACTCGGTGGCAATGTCTTCTTCTCTTTTTTTCTGTGTGGCGCCCCGCTGGTTTTCAGCAGTCCATGAAGCTGGGGTGGTCAGACCCAAAGCTCTCACGTAAGGGTCCATGTCCTCTGGGAACCGGATCGTTAGGTATTTGCTATTGCGGTTTGCAGTGAGTTTAAATGGAAACCCCCAACGATACAGTACCTGATGTCATTCTCGCGCAGGAAGGTAGTTAGGGGCTTCATTTCTTTTCTGCGGATCACGGTCGTCCTGGACAGATCTCTAAAGATTTGAAGCCGTTCTTCCTGGAAGGTTAGTGAGACTTTTCCTCTGCACGCTCCTAGTATGCTTTCCTTGGCGGTATAGCAATGCAGGCGCACTATGACATCTCGACGTCTGTTATGGTCTTCAGATCTGGGCCCCAGAGCCCTGTGGGCCCGATCTATTTCTAGGTCCCTGTCGTCTATTGAGTCGCATATTGTCTTGAATAGCTCAGTCACATACGGGCGGAGGAGGCCAGGCAGAACCGTTTCAGGGATATTTCTAATGCGTAGGTTTTGTCTCCTATCGTGGTTCTCCTGGTCCTCTAATCCGTCTTTGATCTGGTGCAGCTCTACTTTTAGCCTGAAGATCTCTTCCTCTGCTCCGGTGTGGCGTAGGAGGGACTCCTCCATTTTATTTTCCAGGGTGGTAGTTTTTTCTGCCAGGCCATTGATTTCCTGCGTGAGGTTGTGGACCGCCGATTTTATTTTTGTTTTCAGGGAGGTATATAGCTTTGTGTGCATTGTTGCCATTAGCTCCTCCATGTACGCTCTTGTCAGCGGTTCCCTTGGGGCCAGCCGTTTTGCTCTGCTCGGCCTGATCTCCACGTGCTCCGCCACCATCTTGTTTCTCAGGCAGGGCTTTCGGGGCTTTTTTGTTGCGGGGAGAAATACTTTGATACCGCTGGAGGAACAGGTCTTCTCTGCTGCCTGGACATTCTTGGGCTATTACCCTGGCTGGGGAGCTATAGTTTAGCCTGAGTTTTCGGGTGGAAGGGTGCTTATTATTGCTTTTATTCAGGAGAGTCCGCAGAGCTTCCAGATTACACCTCCATGTCGGATGACGTCACTGGAAGCCCCCTCATATTAAAATATTTTTACCCAATTTGAATAGGAAGCTTTTTATGAGTCAATAAAGTCTCGCCCCACTTGATGCAGTGGGAACAACTCCGATTTATTGATGTTTACTTTATAGCCCAAAATAGAGATACTTTAGCTAATTATACTACTTATTTCAGAGATAGATGAGCTGGAACTGGAAGCAATTAGTAGAAAATAATTTGTGAAAAGTGTTACTTTTACTTTTAAGTCATATTTACTCACTTTAAAACCTTGGTAGGATTTTGAGCTTCTACGTTTAGAGACAGGTTTGAGGACCAGCACAAATAGTAAAAGAATGAACATCTCTGTCTTGTGCCTCTTTCGATGAGGCATTGATATGAATGGTATCCATTCACCAATTTTCTAGTGGCTGGTGAGACATATAGAAGAGAGCATAATGTTGATATTTCTGCTAATACCCAATTTTGTGAGTAATGAGTACTTGAAAGGGATAATCCCACATTCACAACCAACCATGTTGAATGGCTTGTCTGCATCAAGGTTTAATATACATAAGAAAGAAAGACCCCTTTAAAATTTTAGCATTTGGATCAACATTCTTACATTTAATACAAAATTCCAGCAACAATAAAACCATTTTTTGTCAATGGAAATAATACTTGGCAAAATAATTTTGTTTCTTTCCGCAAAAATTTTAGTAAGGATTTTGTACTCAACAATCAATAAAGAGATGAGTCTTTAAGAGGTAGGGTTCTCAACCTGGTTTGGAATTTTGACAAAAGCAGAATTTAAGTCCTTTGGGACAAAGTTTGAAGTTAAAATATTATGAATAAAATCAGTTAAGTGTGGTTTTATTTTAAGATGTTATAAAATTATCCAAAAAGGTTGTCACTCCATGGAACTTTGACATTTTTTTCTCCACAAATACCTTAATTTGAGACGCATGCACCTTGTTTACATTTGCGTTGCTTTTTTTGGGGACAAGAACATATTTGATTATACAAATTCCAATAAAGTTTACATTTCTCATTAATCTACATACAAGTGCGTTGAGGGGAGGGGAGATGATCGCATCTTCTTCAGTTGTACCCTCTTGTTTTGCTGTTCGTTTTTTAGTAGTATACCAAAACATAAACATGCTGCTTGCATATATATCTTTGTCTATCCATCTTTTCAATTTTTTTTTTCAGGCATGTGTGGATACAGTACATGTATTCTGGGATCTATCGGCTCTGCGTTTACCCCTTACAATATGCTCATCTGGCTCCATTTTCTCTTCTATTCCTCATCTCAGTTACCTATTTTGTTATTTCCTTAATGCATACAAATAGTTTTCCGGTCATACAAACATATGTACTGTATATAACTACCTTAACTAGGAGGAGTTTGGGTTTTTAGAGCACTGGGACTCCTTTTCTGAGAGGTGCTATCTATATTCTAGGGACGGATTGCACCTCAATGAAGAGGGATCTTTTGCGCTACGGGGGAGAATGCTAAAAAGGTTGGAGGAGATTTTAAACTAGGATGGAGGGGGGAGGGGAATGAAACAGATAATGAACTAAATGGAATAGAGGAGGATACAAGGTGGTACGGAGGTAGAATGGGGGCAAGTGCGAGTATGACAAGCAGTGAGACACCCATAGTAAACACAGATAATACTAGAAAACTTCTAAAGACTAAACCAAGTGGGCGCAGAAAGGAAGGAGCAAATAAGATAATAGTAAAGGCTGAAAAAAAAACTTAAATGCGTGCTTGCTAATGCACGAATCCTGACAGATAAAATGGGGGAGCTTAAATTAATAGCGGCAAGGGAGCAGTATGATATCATAGACATTACTGAAACATGGTGGGATGAAACTCATGACTGGACAGTTAATTTAGAGGGTTATTCTTTTTTTCGGAAGGATCGAACAAAGAGAAGGGGAGGTGGAGTATGTTTATATGTTAAACCGGATCTAAAACCTATTATAAGGGATGATCTTTATGAAGGGAATGATGAAAATGTAGAGACTTTGTGGATAGAAATTAGCAGTGGAGGTAAAAGATATAAAGAAAATGTTTGTGGGAGTATGCTATAAACCACCAAATATCTGTGAGATTGAGGAAGCTAAAATACTTTTGCAAATGGAGAAGGCATCAAAACTGGGTCATGTTTGCATAATGGGGGATTTTAATTATCCAGACATAGACTGGGGCAATGAGATTAGCATTACAACAAAAGGAAACAGGTTTTTGGGGGTGCTTAAAGACAATTATATGACCCAAATTATTGAGGAACAAACCAGGAGAGGGGCAATACTGGATTTGTTCATATCAAACAATGTAGAAGTAATAACAAATATTCAAGTCCTGGAACGTTTGGGTAACAGTGATCATAACATGGTCTCATTTGAAATAAATTATTAAAAAACAGATTACTTGGGTTCAACAAAGACCTTAAACTTTAGAAAGGCAGATTTTAACAAACTGAGGTCTAATCTACAAGTAATACAGAGGGATGATGTTTGTGCAGGGAACAATGTAGAAGATAAATGGGCAATCTTTAAAACATTGTTAGAAAAGCACACTTATCAGTGTCTAGCCTTGCGTAATAAGAATAAAAGAATTAAGTCAAAACCAATGTGGCTTAATAAACAGGTAGGGGAGGAAATGGACAAGAAGACGGAGACATTGTATCAGAATTATAAGGAATGTAACAAAAATTGCAAAAGGGCAATCAAATTAGCAAAAATGGATAATGAAAAAAGGATTGCAATAGAAAGTAAAGTTAACCCTAAAAAGTTCTTTAAGCACCTTAATAACAAAAAAATGAGAAAAGAAAATATAGGACCCTTTCAGTGTGAGATGGGTAGGCAGATTATTGGAGATAAGGAAAAAGCATAGGTATCAAAAAAAGTATTTGCCTCTGTGTTTACCAGGGAGGAATCAAGTTCCATAGTAGTGCCGCAGGAGGAAGCCACAACCTCAATATTAATGAACAATTGGTTAACTGAAGGAAGAAGTCCATAAGAGACTTGAAAAATTAAAGTAAATAAGGCACCTGGCCCCGATGGCATACATCCAAGAGTTCTCAAGGAGTTAAGCTCAGTAATAGCCAAACCATTATATTTAATTTTCAAGGACTCCATTTCCACAGGCTCAGTACCACAAGATTGGCGTAAAGCAGATGTGGTGCCTGTATTTAAAAAGGGAGCAAGATCACAACCGGGGAATTACAGACCTGTAAGCCTGTCTTCAATAGTGGGGAAACTACTTGATGGTTTAATACGGGATAATATTCAGGAATACCTAATTTAAAACAAAATTATTAGTAATTGATACGGTTTCACACAAGAGCTTGGTGTACAAAATAAGGAAAATTGGACTCAGCAATAATATATGCACCTGGTTGAAAACTGGTTAAAGGACAGACAACAGAGGGTTGTCCTAAATGGAACTTTTTCAGGTTGGGCTAAAGTCGTGAGTGGAGTAAAACAGGGATCGGTACTGGGACGCCTGCTTTTTAACTTGTTTATTAATGACCTTGAGGTTGGCATCGAGACCAAAGTCTCCATCTTTGTGGATGATACTATATTGTGTAAGGTAATAGAATCAGAGCAGGATGTAATTTCTCTTCAGATGGACTTGGAGAGACTGGAAACGTGGGCAGGTAAATGGCAGACGAGGTTTAATACAGATAAATGTAAGGTTATGCATTTGGGATGCAAGAATAAAAAGGCGAATTACAAATTAAATGGGGATAAATTGGGGGAATCCTTGATGGAGAACGATTTAGGCGTGTTTGTAGACAGCAGGCTTAGCAATAGTGCCCAAAGTCATACAGTAGCTGCAAAGGCAAACAAGATTTTATCTTGCATCAAACGGGCAATGGATGGAAGGGAAGTAAACATAATTATGCCCCTTTACAAAGCATTAGTAAGACCACACCTTGAATATGGAGTACAATTCTGGGCACAAATCCTAAGAAAAGACATTATGGAACTAGAGAGAGTGCAGAGAAGAGCCACCAAATTAATAAAGGGGATGTAAAATCTAACTTATGAGGAGAGACTAGCGCAATTAGATTTATTTACATTAGAAAAGAGGCATCTAAGAGGGGATATGATAACTATATAGAAATATATTTGGGGACAATACACGGAGCTTTCAAACGAACTATTCATCCTACGGGCAGTACAAAGGACTCGGGGGCATCCCTTAAGTTTGGAGGAAAGGAGATTTCACCAGCAACAATGGAAAGTGTTCTTTACAGTAAGGGCAGTTAAAATGTGGAATTCATTACCCATGGAGACTGTGATGGCAGATACAATAGATTTGTTCAAAAAAAGGTTGGACATCTTTTTAGATAGGAAAGGTATACAGGGTGACGAAGTTGAGACATTAGGGGGTCTGGCATAACAACATAACAGCATTTAGGATGAAGCCATTTTGTGTGAATATTTCAATCAGCCATCTTGTCTTGTCTCTGTGAGTCTTAATTTCTGTGTTTCATTTCTGTATAAACAAATGTGTGAATCAGAGAAGGGAATATTTTCGCTCCTAGCTGAATTTATTTACCCTTCCTCATCCAATCAGCTTCAAATTAAAAGTGTAAACAGGCTAGATATTATGAGAAAGCCTCGTTATTAGTCTAAGATAAACTGTTTCTCACACAGTGTGCCAAGTGGCAGAACTGACATCACATTTAACCCCATAATGATTTTTAGCTGACAGACAGTTATCCAGTATTGTTATGTATTACTAAATGACATCAGCTTTAGTATTGTTATGTATTACAAAATGAGGTAATATTTAGTGACGTGCAAGCCCCCCCCATAAAGGGGTGGAGCTTTAGGTTTTAGGGTATAAATATATGGCATACCGTGTTATTGTTAGAGGGCTTTTGTTTTGAAGCTGTCTCCGTTGTGCACTTGACTTGAATAAATTCACGTGTTATTCTGTTTTCAAAATAACCTCAGACTCTGTTTCTTATTTACGCTTTTCACAAGGGATATACCAAATAAGTATAAATGGGAAGGATGTTGATCCAGGGATTAATCTGATTGCCAATTCTTGTAGTCAGGAAGGAATTTATTTTTCCCCTTATGAGATATCATTGGATGATGTGACTCTGGGGTTTTGTTTTCCTTCCTCTGGATCAATAAGTATAGATAAATGATAAAATATCTGCTGTCTAAATTTAGCATAGGTTGAACTTGATGGATGGAAGTCTTTTTTCAACTTCATCTACTATGTAACTATATAACTATGTAACTATGTAACTCAACACATAACTTAACTAATAGTATTGGCATATTCCTATCTCGCTTTTCCCAAAGGTTTCCTAGTTTGTTGATCGTAATAAGCCATCGCATAAACCCAATAAAGCAATTCCTCTAGTCTTTTCACTTCAGGTCTTTCCGCTATTTGTGAATTACCTGGTCTTTCATCATGTCTTTTTCTCTACCCTGTTAGTCCTCTAGTCTCCTTCATATCTGTGTTTGACCCTTCCAAGAACCAGTCCCACCTTATATGGAAGTCTCCCAGTGTCCTATTTCTGTCTACACATGTTTCAAGTCTGTCAATCAGCATTAGTTTGTATAATACATTGAGTAGACTTTCTAGTGAGAGCTGGTCTGGTGATAGCCAGTGTATCATGATTGTCTTTCTTGCTGCTAGAAGTATAACCTCCGTTGGCCTTGTTACTGTTTTGCTAATTTGTCTGTCCCTCACCCAATTCTCTATGTTGGCGAAAATCATTGGGATAGGGTTCTTAACCCACGTAATTTTTAGTTTTATGTATCCTAACACTAGATCCCAGTATTTTTATATGTGTTCACACGTCCCGTGCTTGAGATTGGCCTTTATTTCTTTGCATTTTGGCATTTTGTTGTGTCTTCAATCCCTGTTTTTCTTTGTCGTGTGAATGCAATATATGCCCTATGTGTTATTTTGAACTGCATCTCCCTCCAAGTTTCTGATGGTATACGTCTGTGGATTCCCAGATTACCTTTAATCAGCTGTTCAATGTTTTGTATCTCAAGGAAATCTAATTTCCAAGACCTAAGAGTATTGGCATGGGTGTTTTCCTGGTCCTGATCTCTTATAATATCGTATAGTTCTGATAGTATGTTTTTTTTCCTCTCAGGGTTAAAGTAGTTGTCAATTTTGTTGTTCAGTAATATGTCTATTTTGTAGTTTGTTATTTGTTTGCAGTAGCAGACGATCTGTGTGTATGAAAAGGAGTGTATCAAATTTTTGGGAATGACCCACTTTTCTGCGAATTCCTGGAATTTCATAATTTCCTGTTTATCCCTGTTTATCAGATGATCCAAACATGTGACGCCTTTCTCTTTCCATAGTTGGCATGAAGATTGTGTGGCCCCAGGTATACATTTTGTGTTTTCTTGAATTGGAATGTATCGTGAGACTGTAAAGGATAGTGTGAGCATTTTCCTGACAGTTTTCCAAGTGACTATGGTGTCTTTCAACAGTATGTTGTTCCTTTGGGTTACTTGAACCTCACACTACCCTGTATGTAATAGTTCTCTCAGTGAGAATCCTGGTATAAATGATTTTTCTATTTCCAAGGTTGAATAATAGTTTGTGTCTTAGATCCAGTCCCCCACATGTCTTATCACACACGCCAAGTTATAATTCCTAATATTTGGCAAATTAATACCTCCCATTTCTCTTGGTAGTTGTTATTTTTTGTATGCTATCCAATTTCTCTTGCCATTCCATATAAATTTTATCATTGTTCTGCGAATTTCGTTAACGTCTGTGTGCCTCAGTAGCATGGGGAGGGTCTGCATGGGGTACAGTAGTCTGGCAAATGTTTTCATTTTGATCACATTTGCTCTGCCAAAAAGCGACAGTGGTAGGCCCATCCAGTTTTTTAATTCTTCTACTATATTTTTTATTATTGGTTTGAAGTTGTTATCATACAATCTGGATAGATCAGCCTCCAGTAATATCCCTAGGTACTGTACCTTATTGGATTTCTTGTGATTTTTATTGGTAGAATGTTGGGCTCTAGTTTTTGTAGTGGTTCACCGATATAGAGCATTTCGGTCTTGGACATGTTCATTTTAAATCCTGCGAAAGAACCAATGATTTCTATTTGATGTAGTATGTGGTCCACTGATTCATTTGGGTTAGTTATGAACATCAATATGTCATCAGCGAACATTGATAGTTTTAGTTCTATTTTGTTCATTTTAATCCCCTTAAAGTGTGGCATCTGTCTCAGATATATAGCTATAGATTTTATAGCAAGATTGAACAGTAGGGGCGACAGGGGGCATCCCTAGCATGTTCCTCTATGTAGCTAGAACAGGTCGGAGAGTTGTCCGGCTTCCATTATTCTAGCCATGGGTTTATTGTATATAGCTTTTATCATGTCATTGACATTTCCGTATAGGCCAAATTTGTCTAGGGTGAAAAATACATGATTCCACAGTATGTTATTAAATGCCTCTTCAGCATCTATTGCAACTAAGGCTGAATTTTTTATTTTATGCAGCTTAACCCATTCCATAGCAGCCTGCACCGCTCGTCAGTCGTTTGGTGATAAGTGGATGCCAGAGTGTGAACAGGCCTTCCTGGGCCTAAAAAGAAGCTTGACGGCGGCCCCAGTGGTCGCGTATGCTGACCCAGAATAACCTTATGTTCTACATATGGACGCTAGTCTCCATGGACTAGGCGTGGTACTGCACCAGAAACATTCGGCAGGGCTTCGGCCTGGAGCTTACATTAGTCGCAGCCTAACACCCAGTGAACAAAATTATCCGGTGCACGTTAGAGTTTCTGGCGTTTAAATGGGCTGTTGTAGACAAACTTCACGATTATCTCTATGGAGTTGCTTTTGAAGTGTGAACGGACAATAATCCCCTCACTTACATCATGACATCAGCCAAACTGGATGCATCCAGACATCGGTGGCTGGCCGCATTGTCCAATTATAATCTCACCCTGAAATATAAGCCCGGCCCTCTGAATGTTGGAGCTGATGCACTGTCTAGAAGACCTGGACTAAATGCCACTTCGGATGATGACCAGTGGGAAGAGATTCCGGGACCCGGACTGAGAGCTATGTGCTGTACTGCGGCCATTGTTGACAATGAGTAGCTTTCTCTGACTTAAGAGTTGCAGATTCTCTAGGGTGTCAGTCCAGGACAATCCCGGCTGCCTACTGTGATCCCAGTGGAATGCACATCACTCAAGACAAGATTATATCCTGGAAGGATATGGTTCAATATCAAGGTCGTGATCCTGTAGCTGGCGCTATACGCTACGCCATCCAGAAAAATCTGCCTGCTTTGCTAAAAGGCGCACCTAGTGATGTGGTGGCCATTATTATAAGGGAAGCTGACAAGTTCGAGATAAGCGATAGCCTACTTTACCAAGTGGTGAAGTACAACAATCATCGACAACTGGTCCTCCCCAAGAACCTACAATACATGGTTCTGAGAGCGTTACATGATGAACATGGATACCTAGGCATCGACAAGACTTTCGGACTCGTGAGAGATAGATTCTTCTGGCCAAAAATGCATGAGGCAGTAGAACGCCATTGTCTACGATGTGTCAGGTGCATTCAACGCAAGACTCTTCCGACAAGAGCAGCCCCAATGGGCCATCTAAGGAGTTCAGGTCCTATGGACTTAGTGTGTATGGATTTTCTGTGTATTGAGCCAGACGATCGGGAATATGCAATGTGTTGGTCATCACAGACCATTACACCAGATATGTTCAGGCCTTTCCGACCAAGGATCAGAAAGCCATTACAGTAGCCAAGATCCTCTGGGAAAAGTACTTTATATATTATGGCCTCCCCAATAGACTGCATTCTGACCAAGGCCGAGACTTTGAAAGTAAACTAATTCGGGAATTGCTAAAGCTATTGAACATCACCAAGCCAAGAACCACTCCTTATCATCCCAAAAGTGATGCCTTACCTAAGCGATTTAAACGGACTTTGCAGGATATGTTGGGTACCTTAACTGGGACACAGAAGACAGAGTGGAGTCGCCATGTGGAAACTTTAGTACAAGCATACAATTGCACTCAACATGAATCTACTGGATTCTCTCCCTATTTCCTTATGTTTGGGCGTGGATATATGGTTAAGGGTATCCACTGATGGAGTTCAAAATGCCAATCACTTCAAATATGAAAGACGGCTTCTAGAGAACTTACAACAAGCGTATCAACAGGCCGAAAAGTCTACGGAGAAACTGAATGCTGGAAATAAAAAATGTCATGACCACAAGGTCAAACACCATGAAATCCGTCCTGGCGATGTCGTACTCCTCCGCAACTTGGGAGTACCGGGGAAACATAAAGTAGCCGACCGTTGGCGAGAAAGTGTCTATGAAGTGGAGTCCCAGATGCCTGGCCTCCCAGTCTACTGTATTAAAGACTCTGAAGGCCAGGTAAAGGTATGGCATAGAAATCATTTACTTCCCATTCCACAGGTGGGAAAGGATGAGCCTGAAATACAGGATATGGAAAATAGCTGAAGCGCTCAAATGCAGGTATATCTCAAAATGATAATAAGCCAGACCACTGTACCAGGGTACTAACAATTGATATAGTACCTATTGTGTCATATAATGGGTACTATCCTCCTGAAGACAGGTGGTGTGTGGTGCAACCCACTCACCATCAGTCTCATTGGCAGGTTCCCCTGAAAAATATGCAAATACTCACATCCTGGTAGGGCAGGCAGGCAGGCTGTGCAGCTACTCAATGCAATACAGGGAAAAGGGAGACCAAAAAGCGCACCAGCACAAACGGAGCAGGAAGAAACCAGGACAAAAAAATGATTAAAAGGGCACTTTAATGTGGCAAAAGACCCATCCAATGCATTTCGAACGTCGCAGAGTTCTTTTTCAAGGATAAAACACAATGTGATAACATCCATTATATACCCTCTTACCTGTGGGCCATTTCGCGCCAAAAATCAGACCCTGATGACGTCATAACAGAGCGACTCAGTGCCGATCTAAGGGCAAAAGGAAGTACCAAAGGCAGTGTGGCCATTTTGGATGTGGGCAAACATAGGAACACAATAACAAAGCTTTATTGACCATTCCAGCAGAACAAAATACATTGCTGCTAACTGGACAAGCATAATTAAACGAAATAAAGCTATATTAAACTAAACTAATGCTTAATAAAGGGTACTATTATATCAAGGAAAAACATGAACAAGGTGGATTAAAAAACTAGCTGTGTTGCAACTAAGTTATATACAAAAAAAAAATTGAAAATAAAAACCTCTAGACATGATTAAAAAAATGTGCAAGAAAAGTAAATTTAAAGACATATTACACATACATACTGCATAACACAGATTGTGTACCTAAATCATAGGAACCAGGGAAATACAACCATTATAAAATATGAAGTATTATCCACAAGATACATCAAAGAACAATTTAAGCTTACATATTAGCATAATATTTGCATGATAAGGCATAGGTTCAAAGGTTATAATGATAAGAATATAATGTCCAATATAATGACAATTGTCTTATTTAATCTGTATTACCAACTAATTACACCATAATACGTCTATCACAAAAATGTTTACAAAAAATGTGTTAGTTGCCAGTCAATGTTCAAGCCCATAGGGAAGCGCGTTTGGAGAGTTCTTTGATGTATCTTGTGGATAATACTTCATATTTTATAATGGTTGTATTTCCCTGGTTCCTATGATTTAGGTACACAATCTGTGTTATGCAGTATGTATGTGTAATATGTCTTTAAATTTACTTTTCTTGCACATTTTTTTAATCATGTCTAGAGGTTTTTATTTTCAACTTTTTTTTTTTTTGTATATAACTTAGTTGCAACACAGCTAGTTTTTTAATCCACCTTGTTCATGTATTTCCTTGATATAATAGTACCCTTTATTAAGCATTAGTTTAGTTTAATATAGCTTTATTTCGTTTAATTATGCTTGTCCAGTTAGCAGCAATGTATTTTGTTCTGCTGGAATGGTCAATAAAGCTTTGTTATTGTGTTCCTATGTTTGCCCACATCCAAAATGGCCACACTGCCTTTGGTACTTCCTTTTGCCCTTAGATCGGCACTGAGTCGCTCTGTTATGACGTCATCAGGGTCTGATTTTTGGCGCGAAATGGCCCACAGGTAAGAGGGTATATAATGGATGTTATCACATTGTGTTTTATCCTTGAAAAAGAACGCTGCGACGTTCGAAATGCATTGGATGGGTCTTTTGCCACATTAAAGTGCCCTTTTAATCATTTTTTTGTCCTGGTTTCTTCCTGCTCCGTTTGTGCTGGTGCGCTTTTTGGTCTCCCTTTTCCCTGAAATACAGGATACCCTATTGGATGGTGAACCGAATTCACTTGAGGTCGGTCAATAGACTGTAAATGATACCACCTCTGAACATCCCATGGAGGGACCCTCTCAACTCAATGGGCATCTCCCAGACGAGCTTCGGGTAAAGGGCCCCGTAACCCATCACCTACTAGGGTAACTCCCGAGAGTTCACCCCTGAATCCACAGAGTCTGTGTTTTGTTCCTTCCAGAGACTGTTCAGAGACATTACTCCCCTCAAGGGAAGAGGCTGAGCCTCAGGACAATAGTGGTCACTCTCCGAAGGGAGTGACAAAAGAACAGCTCCACAGGAGCCAGAGAGTTGGGCAGCCTCTAATGAGGATGACCTATGATCAGTTCGGGGCACCCCATTCTGAGGCTCAGCAGTGGGCTCGCAATAGAGTGAAGTCTGTTATTGTTATGTTCAGCGAGATGTACAATCTTATTTAGAGCTGTGATGTGATAAGTTGTATGTATCTCATGCATTTTTATTATATAACCTGTGTATGAAGTTATGATGAGTTATTGTTGTGTTGCTCCAAGCGGGGTCGTTGGATTCTATGATGGGGAGGATGTAGCCAGGTCCCCCAGCTTTGCCCTCACTTCCGCTGCGGTGGGAGAGTCAGGGAAGGTTGCAGAGTGTGCAGGGAGCACTCAGGTGCACGAAATAATCCGCGGTGGCCCAGGCGCTCAGGGCACCGCCATTTTTGTACTCGCGCATGCGCAGTGAGTCCAGTAGGCGACGGCGCTGGAAGAGAGTTTGTGCATGCGCAGGGAGGAGCTGTGGTAGCGCGTGTAGACAAGACCAATAGGACAAGGGCTAGAGCGGGGTACTACATGTCCCATGAGCACTTGCAAGATCAGGTGATGTCAGAGAGCCAATAGGACGACAGGGACTCTGCAGGAAGGAGATCGGAGGTAGCGCAGGGGAGCACATTACTCAGAGAAGACCAGGAAGGGAAAGAGGTAGGAGCTATAGGTGTAGAGAGGCAAGTAGCATATACACTAGGCCAGAATAACCCCCAGGCCCCAGATAGGCCCCTGAGTCACAGTCAGCTTGTGGTTGCTGAAGAGACAGGCCCTAGAAAAGGAACCTGCCCCATTAGTGTACAAAATCAGGGACACAGAAGTCGCTGCAGTTTGTCATCAGAGGTTTGGGACCAAACCTCTCCAGAGACATTAATACCTACCCGGGTGGGATCGCCCCGGAGGATCATCGTGGAAAGCATCGCGTCTGCGGATCCTTTGCGCAGATTATTCTGCAGGTCCGAGTGCAGGAGCGCTCGGCAGGTAACTCTACACCAAAGAGCACCAACTGTAACACTCTCACTTTAAGGGCCGCGCGGGCACCATACACTTGGGGTTGTGGTTGTAGGACATTGGACACGGTGTGGGAGAATACGGTGGAGGGACACGTCCTGCGAGACGCTTTGGCTAGTTGTTTTGATGCTTTGGCTAGTAAGGGAAGGAGTATTATGAAGGTTATGCATATACAGTTAGGTCCAGAAATAATTGGACACTGATACAAGTTTTGTTATTTTGGCTGTGTACCAAAATAAATTCAAGTTACAGTTAAATAATGAATATGGGCTTAAAGTGCAGTCTATCAGCTTTAATTTGGGGGTATTCACATCCAAATTGGAGAAAGGGTTTAGGAATTACATCTCTTTAATATGTAGCCCCTCTTTTCAAGGGACCAAAAGTAATTGGATAATTGACTCAAAAGCTGTTTCATGGACAGGTGTGGGCTATTCCTTCGTTATTTCATCATCAATTAAGCAGGTAAAAGGTCTGGAGTTGATTCCAGGTGTGGCATTCGCATTTGGAAGCTGTTGCTGTGAACCCACAACATGCGGTCAAAGGAGCTCTCAATGCAAGTGAAACAGGGCATCCATAGGCTGTGAAAAAAACAAGAAAATCCATCATAGAGATAGCAGGAACATTAGGAGTGGCCATGTTATCAAACACACGTAAAGCTTGTTTTTTTCTCTGTGTATCATCACAAGTGTTGAAAAAATAAGTATCTGAAATATCTTCTAATTCATCCATATTATCCCTGGTTCCTCCATACCAATATAATGGAACACAAAGGGGGTACTGAAGCCACAAAAAAGTAACTATAAAAGTGTATAAAAAGCAAAAATATAAAAAATTAGGGATCTAAAAAAACAAGCTTTACGTGTGTTTGATAACATTGTGGATTTGGATACCACTGACATCTCTGATCTCAAAATCCACTTTCAAAAATTGGAAAGTTTATTGATTTATAAGAACCGCTTATGGTGGGACATTATAAGCCTGGAGAACTATGCTAAATGTAAAAGGATCCCAAGAGGACTAAGGGTTAAAAAAGCCCCCTCCTTTGGTTTTCCGGATGTGGATTTTGAAAATAGATGGGTGACAGCCCTCAATGACTGCTCTTTTCGTTTGATGGAGTTAATAGTGTTTCAGAAAATGAAGGAGAAAGATCAGCTTGATATTCAAATCACAGAACTGCAAAAAAACCTATACAGTTTCAAAGGTTTAAAGGGCTTTAAGGAATTTGATGTTATTCTCTCCAAAACGGTAAAAAATGTGGAATGTGGTATTATGTCTAAAAAACAAAGTAAATATGATCGGGACAGATATGACTATGAAAAGAACCAGGTTTACCATTGGCAGAGGATAAATTCTATTCAGGAAATATCAAATAACAAAGATAAATCATTCATTCAGTTTAAATCTACTCCCAATAAGTCCATTTTAAAATCTAAGAATGTGGATTATCAGAGTGGCGAATCTGATGTTTCAGATGCAGAAACTGCCTCTACCTCTCATTCTGTATCTTTTGTCAATACACTTGAGAATGATGATCATCGTGGTCGTGGAGCTCCATCTAGGGGGCGAGGGAGGTGTGGATGCACCTTTTGGGGTCAACCACCTAGGTCTGATTCTGGTCAGGACCAGTCCCAGGATGCTTTTTCTTATCAAAATGTTAATCAACAGAGACAGCAACAGCAACAACCAAAATATTTCCCTTTATTTCAAAAGGACACAAGAGAATCAGAAGAGGGAAGAGGGGGGGGGAGGAGGAGGGGGCTACAGGTCCGCCTCCAAAAGGAAGAAGTTTTGAATGATATATCTAATGTTATAAATATTTCAGGAACTGCTCTCTCTCCTACAGAGTTGTCACTACTGGATAAAGGCCTAAAATTTTCACCTTCAATGAACTTTAATTTGTTCGAAACCACTATTGATGTGTATAAGTTTGTTTGGAAATTATCCTTGAAAAAGTTTTTTGACAATTTTATTCCAAATGTTACTAGGTCGACCGGAGATGAGGATTTAGATGGGGGGCCATCACACGCTACCGATAGTGATGTCCCCTCATCCGACTCTGTTCCTCCTGTATCTATTGCTTTACATACATTTAATGATTTTTGTACCCTGCAAGATATGAATGATCTTTTATCTGAACAGACGGTTGATGATATTAATATTCCTACATTTTCTGAATGGAATTCAGGCCTAAAAAGGAGTTCTGTGTTCTACCCCACTCATGTCAAGGGTCAATTTCTGACTATGTTTGAAAATCTGGTTATAAGAGACCTTCGTCTTCTAGCTCAGGGATTTTCCCTATCCTATATAGATCATGACAATTTGAATCAAAGTGAACGTTTAGCTTTAAAATCTTTGAAAAATAATTCTGCATTGGTCATTAAGAGTGCGGACAAGGGGGGTGCGGTGGTGGTGCAGGGCAGAGACGGTTACATCAGGGAGGCATTACGCCAACTTGATGATGGCCGGTCCTATCGTGTACTATCCGCCGACCCCACACCGCAATTCTTGGAGTTCCTTGTAGAACTGGTTGACTCAGGTGTTATTATGGAAGTTCTGTCGAAGGATGAGGTTAAATTCATTATTCCATCTCATCCCATTATTCCTATCTTCCACCATCTCCCAAAGATCCACAAGACATTGGTCGACCCTCCAGGTCGTCCCATTGTCTCTAGTATTGGATCTTTGGGAGATGGTCTGTCAAGATATGTTAATGGTTTTCTTCAGCCATTTGTTAGGAAATTGCCCTCATTTATACGGGACTCTGGTGATCTTCTTGATCAGATCAAAAATGTTAAATGGGGAAAGGATTACCTGTGGGTAACACTTGATGTTACCTCTCTGTATTCTGTTATACAACATGACCATGGTTTGGCAGCGGTCCGCCAATTTATTGAGATACCAGAAATATCAATTTTTCAATCGGCTTTTATTTTGGACGCTATACACTTTTTACTCACGCACAACTTTTTCACATTTAATGGTAAGTTTTATTTGCAACTTATTGGCACTGCTATGGGTACAAGTTTTGCTCCTTCTTTTGTGAACTTATTTATGGGATGGTGAGAAGCACTTTTTATTTATTCGAGCACTAATTTATTTCGTCACAATATTTTTTTTTATAAAAGATTTGTGGACGACCTAATTATTATTTGGAGGGGGGATGTCACTACACTTCACACTTTTGTATCTTATCTTAATAATAATCTTTATAATCTAAGATTTACATTAAATTTTCATTTTCATCACATTGAATTTCTGGATCTACAATTATTTGTAGACATATACAAAAAAATCCAAACGGATGTTTATAGGAAGCAAAATGCCAGGAACACCTTTCTTAGGGCGGACAGCTGCCACCCATCCCATGTCATAAAGGCCATACCAAGGGGACAGTTCCTCAGACTGAGAAGGAATTGTTCCACTATGAGTGGTTTCCTTTCTCAGTCTGAGGAACTTACAAGGAGATTTTTGGAAAGGGGATACCCCAAATCACATTTAGCAATTGCATTTGAAAATGCATTACATACAGAGAGAGCATCATTGTTGCCCACACATCCAATTGGAGATTCTCGCCTTGCTAACAATGTTAAGACAATTGGTATTAAACAGGACTCACATGGACTGACAGAATTAAAAAACAAATGTCCTCTTTTTATTTCACAATTTAGTAAACAAAGTGGAAAAGTAAACTCTATAATTTCAAAACATTGGAATGTCTTATCCATGGACCCAGTCCTTAAAAAATATGTGGATTCTGGTCCTACTTTTGTATATCGTAGAGTGAGAACAATTGGATCTCATGTTTCACCAAGTGAACTCAAATCTTCTGGTCTCAAAAAACCTTTTATCACTAGGGGTTCCTTCAAATGTGGCTCTTGTAGTGCATGTAAACACATGAAGCCTGCCAAAAGATTTTTCCAGTTTGCCTTGCCACCACCACATGGTGTGAATATATTACCAAATAAGGAATTTAAGATTAACAGTTTTATAAATTGTAAAAGTCAATTTGTGATTTATCTAATAACATGTGGTTGTGGCAAGAGGTATGTGGGGAGGACGACTAGAGCCCTTAAGGTCAGGATGTTAGAGCATTTAAGGCTCATAAAATTGAGAGACACTAATCATCCAGTCTCAAAACATTTCACTGAATGTGGTCAGGGAGGAATTAATAATTTTTCCTTTTTGGGGATTGAATCAGTTATTTCTAAATCTAGAGGAGGTGATCATATCAACCTTCTGGACCGTAGGGAGGCGTATTGGATCTTCACTCTCCAAACGCGCTTCCCTATGGGCTTGAACATTGACTGGCAACTAACACATTTTTTGTAAACATTTTTGTGATAGACGTATTATGGTGTAATTAGTTGGTAATACAGATTAAATAAGACAATTGTCATTATATTGGACATTATATTCTTATCATTATAACCTTTGAACCTATGCCTTATCATGCAAATATTATGCTAATATGTAAGCTTAAATTGTTCTTTGATGTATCTTGTGGATAATACTTCATATTTTATAATGGTTGTATTTCCCTGGTTCCTATGATTTAGGTACACAATCTGTGTTATGCAGTATGTATGTGTAATATGTCTTTAAATTTACTTTTCTTGCACATTTTTTTAATCATGTCTAGAGGTTTTTATTTTTAACTTTTTTTTGTATATAACTTAGTTGCAACACAGCTAGTTTTTTAATCCACCTTGTTCATGTTTTTTCTTGATATAATAGTACCCTTTATTAAGCATTAGTTTAGTTTAATATAGCTTTATTTCGTTTAAATATGCTTGTCCAGTTAGCAGCAATGTATTTTGTTCTGCTGGAATGGTCAATAAAGCTTTGTTATTGTGTTCCTATGTTTGCCCACATCCAAGATGGCCACACTGCCTTTGGTACTTCCTTTAGCCCTTAGATCGGCACTGAGTCGCTCTGTTATGACGTCATCAGGTTCTGATTTTTGGCGCGAAATGGCCCACAGGTAAGAGGGTATATAATGGATGTTATCACATTGTGTTTTATCCTTGAAAAAGAACGCTGCGACGTTCGAAATGCATTGAATGGGTCTTTTGCCACATTAAAGTGCCCTTTTAATCATTTTTTTTTTCTGGGTTCTTCCTGCTCCGTTTGTGCTGGTGCGCTTTTTGGTCTCCCTTTTCCCTGTATTGCATTGAGTAGCTGCACAGCCTGCCTGCCTGCCCTACCAGGATGTGAGTATTTGCATATTTTCAGGGGCACCTGCCAATGAGACTGATGGTGAGTGGGTTGCACCACACACCACCTGTCTTCAGGAGGATAGTACCCATTATATGACATAATAGGTACTATATCAATTGTTAGTACCCTGGTACAGTGGTCTGGCTTATTATCATTTTGAGATATACCTGCATTTGAGCGCTTCATCTATTTTCCATAGATATAAATAGAGCCTGACCAAATATAAAGTCCAATATGGCTGAGGAGAAATACAGGGAGGGATCTTCAATGAAGTCTCATGGGAGGACAAACAAATAAATAAGACAAAAACAAGAAAGAAAAGAGAAAAAGATCATAGTGCAACTAAAAAACATAATTTATCTATTACAGTGCCCCTGCGGGTTACAATATGTCAGCCGCACGGGGAGGGCTTACCAGAGACGCATATATGAACATGTGTATAATATTAAGAAAGGGTTAATTACACATAGTGTATCACATCATTTTTTGACCCATCACCAGCAAAACCCCAAAGGCCTTTAATGCCAAGCTATCAAAGTATATCCAGGCAATTGGAGAGGGGGAGATAAAATTAATGGCATAAGTAAACGTGAGTCATATTGGATATATGAACTTAAAACAATATCTCCCAATGGTCTGAATATTGAATTTGACTTATCAGCTTTTCTGGTAAAGTAATTCATCACTATTTGATTTAAGAGACTGTGCTATATATACAATCATTCCCATTCTTTTTTTCCTGTTTGCTGGTATTGGCAGTTTTAGTATTTTAGGGTCCTTTGAATGTTCTTTGTATGTTCTGATTTATGTATTTCCCCATGCACTTCCAGTACTGTGTCTTTAAGATCAGGTCTGTTACGGTTTTTATTTTATTTTATTTGGTTCATTATCCCATTGAGTGTTTTTTTCTGTTTTTTATTTTAGTGTTATTCTTCTATGTATGCATTGATGTTCAACTAGTTTTATGTTCATTTGTTATCACTGTTATGGATTGACTAGTTTATTGCTGCATTTTATGCTTTTGTTTTATGCTAATGTTTTAATTAGTGCCATGGTATAAATATGCTAGCACTCTACAGTATATTCCCATCATGCCCCTGACGAAGTGACTGACGTCACGAAATGCGTAGGGTGGTTTCTATCTGGCTGAGACTTTGACATTCTCCCCTGGTAGCCCTTTGTCCCTTCTAGACCCAGCCTGAGCTCTCTGAGTTCCCTGTTTCCTGCCCGGGCGCTTCCCCTGCCTTCGCGCTGCGGGGTGACGTCACTGAATTATCGTGAGACCTTTGGTTTACATGCATTGCTCCGGTGATCCCTTCGGCAGCGTTGGGTCCAGGCTCTCTCCTGCGGCACCCCTCACATACCAGGATATCTGTGAGTGTGACAGCAGTGGCAGTCCCGGCATCGTGGATCTCTGGTCTCTGGAGGCTGTGTTATATCATCTACCACACAGTCCCTGGTCTGAAGTGCTGGACAACTTTGCTATGGGCTTATACCATTCAGCCTTGCTGTAAGTAGGGTTTCAACTTTATCCCTACCGGGGATATTGTTTTATTTATATATTTTTATTCACTTGCATTAAATTTGTAATTATTGCCTTGTCAAACTTTTCAGTGATTATTTGTGTATTGTTGTTTTTAGTTGCACTATGATCTTTTTATCTTTTCTTTCTTGTTTTTGTCTTATTTGTTTATTTGTCCTCCCATGAGACTTCATTGAAGATCCCTCCCCGGATTTCTCCTCAGCCATATTGGAATTTATATTTGGTCAGGCTCTATTTATATCTATTTTTGGAGGTGCCGGTATTTTGTTTTTATTATCTGTATTGGTTTGTGTGAATCTTTTGCCTTGGCAGCCCCCACTTTAACTTTTAAAGTGTGTTTATTATATGTTAGTCATCTATGTGTCACTATTTTTATATTTGTAGCATTAGCGCTGTTCCTACTGATCTTCCCTTTTATAGGGTTGCAGGCCTGCCTAAGACATGTGAATGTGATAACAAGTGATCTTTTTATTTGATATATATATATATATATATATATATATGTATGTGACTGCACTTAGGTATCTGGTGATAATAAATGTTAACAAGTTATATAAAACCGCTGATGTTTGGCTCATATAAATACAAATATTTTTTTAAATCTAATCCTACTGATTGTACTAGATGTATAACATTTTAATATATTATAACCATGTGATGCTGATGTCACCAGCCTTTAAGAATGTGAGTAAACCATAAAACATTATATATAAAATACAATAAAAAATGAAAAAACGTCAAAAAATAGAAAAAATAGAAAAAATAGAAAAACTATTGGATATGGTGCAAAAATAGCAATAAGCACAAAGACAATAAAAAAATACTTGTAAGTCCATAAATGTAGCAGTCCCGATATTAAATTCACAAGCCAGGAACAGGCAGCCTTTTTTGTGGGAACAACGAACTCCCCTCTTAAACCTGAGAATGTAGGAAATTCAGCGCTCGTGCTGCAGGTATTTAGTTTGCTGGAAGCATTAATCCCCTTGCAGCATGTGTGTAGAGCGTCTCCCCAATGAGCTCCTAGAACAAGGTGACCCCCAAGATGGGGGACACCTTGAGAGGAAACGAAGAAAAATGTACACAATGCGCACCAGGGATTAAAATTATGTAAAATATTTATTAATAAAACAAAAAATAACTGAGGGGATCCAACCCCACCTCAGTACACAATTTTACATTATTTTAATCCCTGGTGCGCATTGTGTGCATTTTTCTTCTTTTCATCTCAAGGTGTCCCCCATTTTGAGGGTCACCTTGTTCTAGGAGCTCATTGGGGAGACACTCTACACACATGCTGAAAGGGGATTAATGCTTCCAGCAAACTATATACCTGTAGCACGAGCGCTGAATTTCCTACATTCTCTACTTTCAAGAAAGTGAACTGAACCTAGACGCCATTTGATTGGATTATGGACTATGTTCCCTCCTCCCCTGGACATTCAGCTGCATAAATAAGACTGTTCTTTGGACATTTGTTCTTCTTTTTACTCATTTTAACTCCATACATATATTTTATATATTTTTTTTTTATATAGGTGTGTTCTCTCATTTCATCTGATATTGTGATTTTGTTAGAGGTACCCCCTTTTTTCCCCCTCCTTCACTCGGTGTATATAGTTCATCCAAGTTCATTTGATGAAACATTAGGAATAGTATTCCACTATGGCGTCCACATCTGCCTTTACTATTTCTCTTATATCTAGTTTGGAAAATAGAAACAATAGAAGTGTACAATTAGGCCAAATGTTTTGTGAAGATATCAATTTGGAGGATAATATTATTGATTTACCATCTAAAATTCTTGCTCTTACCAAGTTATTAGAACAAGAAACAAGAGCTTTCTGGGAACCTGTGTCTTTTGAAGAGTACATTAAACACAAACGGGTACCCAGTGGTCTAAGAATTAAAAAAAAACCTTTTTATGGAAATGACAATCCAGTTTTTCTAGCAATTTGGGAAGAAATTCTTGAAATAAGTTATATTAACCTTATTAAACTCCTAATGGGAGAAAAGAAGAAGGAACTTCAAAAAATTAGCTTGTAAAATTGACAAAATCAAAATGGTGGAAGAAATGGTAGTAAAATTAAAAAAACATGAGAATGGGATTATGATGGTAAAAAATAAGAAATTTCTAAGAGATAAGGTTGATTGTGCTCAGCATAGACAAAAGAACTGGAAAGTCAAGGATATGGGGGGTGAGACTAAAGTCATAAATCCCCATGACCAGACTCAACAGGAGCCATTTAAAAAGGAGAAAAAAGAGCATTGTTTATCTGGTGCTAGTCCCAAAACTCCGAAAATACCCCATACCCATGAAAAACAAATCCAAAAAAACAAAAATTCTCAAAATAGATCCAGATATGAAAATACAAAGGATCATGGAAAAGGAAGGCTCCACACTATAATGGTCAAAAAGAGAGGAGTCATAGTGATAATTTGTATATGGTTGGGAAAAATGGGAAGCAAATAGAAATTAAACATACATTTAAACATCAAAGCAGAGACCAATATGTTAAGAAAGATGATAAACATATTGCCTTTGAAATACCGGTTACTAATAAATTTCACAAATTAAGAGATACTTGTAGTGGGAGTGATAACAATGATGAAAACAATGATTGTTTTTTTCAGAAGTCTGCAAATATATGGCACAAGAGACTAAGTTGGGATCTGGACAACCCCCCCTCGAAACCTCTAACAAAGTCGAATATGCGCAAAAGGGGATATTCAGACGAGGTAAAAGAGGAGGGAGAAAGTCCTCCCACAAAGAGGGGTTCCCTGAGTCAGTAACATTAGTTGCCAATGGCATCTTCAACTTGTCCTCCTTAAAAATAGATCGACCTCTTTTAGAAATGTTGAAAAAGGTTCTATCGTTTGCCCCTACAAGGGACTCTAACGAATTTGATCTCTTTATTGACCTACAAAACTATCTGAGAAAATTAACTCTCCATCGCCACTTTAGCAATACAAGTAACATACCGGTTACTTCAGACTCCTGTCCTTTGGACAATCCTGTCCAAAATGATATAGATCAACTGGCTCTCATTGATGATCTAGAGGCCCTATTAAGAGACATTGATCCTGATTTTGTTAATTTTAGGAGTTATTTACACACTGGATTTAAGCCAAAATCAATATTTTTCCCCTATGCTTCTAAAGGACAACATATTGAGATGTTTGGGAAACTAGTCGAACACGATCTAAAGGAATTGTGTAGAAAAAGGTCTAGTGGATCCTATTCCAACCTGACCTGGGAGGAACAAAGGAGTATTAGGCCATTGAAATCCAATCCAGATATCGTCTTAAGATCAGCAGATAAGGGCGGTGGAATAGTTCTCTTAAATATAGAGGACTATTTCCAAGAGGCCCACCATCTTCTTATGGATCATACTTCATATACCAGATTAAAAATAGATCCTACAAAGGAATATTTAGGCTTTATAAAAATACATCTGAATAAGGCATTGGACATTGGAATTCTTTCCAAGCCAGAATATGACTTCCTGCTGATTGAGACTCCCACTGTCCCTATCTTTTATTATATCCCCAACATGCACAAATCACTCATTTCCCCACCGGGACGTCCCATTATTTCAGGGATCAATTCCCTCACTTCTAATTTATCAGTATATGTTGATTTTTATTTACAATCACTTGTCACTACACTCCCTTCTCATTTAAAAGACACCACTATGGTTTTACAGGTTCTGAACGATTTCATTTGGCATGAGGATTATCGTTTAGCCACATTGGACGTTCAGGCCTTATACACAAGAATTCCTCAGAAAAAAAGGAGTAGAAGCAGTTAGGCACTTTTTGATGACACCACAAAATTTACCTATATCACAGATTGAATTTATTCTCACATCTATACAATTTATTTTGAGTCACAATTATTTTATGTTCGATTCAATATATTTTTTACAAACCTCGGGGACTGCGATTGGAACAACGTTTGCCCCATCATTCACCAATTTGTATATGGTACAGTGGGAGTCTCTTATGGTTGTCGGATGTCCTCCTCCACAGCTCAAACTGTGGAGGAGGTACATTGATGACATCATCATTGTTTGGGAGGGAAGTGAAGAGTCATATCTTGACTTTGTCTCTCTTTTGAATTTGAATGAATTCAATCTCAAATTCAGTGGTGAAAATAGCACTGTCAATGTTCACTTTCTTGATTTGGAGATTTACATAGAATCAAATACCATTCAGACCAGAACTCATTTCAAAGCTACAAATGTAAATTCATATTTGGACCCTTTCAGCTGTCATGATCAAAGATGGATTCAGAATATCCCGTTCAATCAGTTCCTGAGAATAAAAATGAACGATTCTAAGAACAAGGATTTTAATGAACAATCTTTATTCCTCAAAAAGAGATTTCTTGACAAAAGGTATAATGAGGGTCTGATTGACTCGTCACTAGCAAGGACAGATAAAATGCAATGAGAGTCTTTGCTTAAATTTCACCACAAAAAAAGCCATAGGGGCAAGTAAGAATAAGGATACTATACCTCCTTTCATTACACAATTCAGTGGGGCTCATGGCAGTATTAGAAAAGTGTTGCGTAAACATTGGAGTGTACTTAAAATGGATCCCATATTGGGACCAAATTTGAAATCACAACCAGGCGTAGTATTCAAACGTGCACCTAATTTGAAAAGCTTATTGGCTCCCAGTCAGGTTGTTAGAAATAATAAAACCTCTGGTGATATAAAAACATGCTTAGAGATTGTAGGCACATACAAATGTGGCAAATGCAAGGCGTGCAATCATGTCACCAAAGATAAATCTGTTACATCTTTCGCTACTAATCATATCTATAACATCAAGAGTTTTATAAATTGTCTCACCACGCATGTGGTCTATGTCTTGCAGAGTAGCTGTAATTTACAGTACATTGGCAAGACAAAGAGACCTTTTAAAATGCGCATGCTGGAACATCTGAGAAATGTTAGAAATATACCCAAAATTATAGTGAAAGGTATGCTCCTTACTCCCCTATTGAAACACTTTAAAGAAGTTCATAACAATGATCCTAGCTGTATTAGATTTAAGGGATTATAAAGTGTTCCTTATAACATTAGACATGGCAATAGAGATCTCAATTTATTAAAGAGAGAACAATAATGGATCTTTACATTTCAAACAAGGTACCTCACTGGCTTTAATGAGTTAATAGAACTCACCCCGTTTCTAAGATAAGTATGTACTTTGGATGAAATGTCTATACAGTAATTATATTTATTATTGATTATTTATTGTGTCTAAACATATTTTGATAGAAATTATTATCATTATTTTTGATTATTTTTGATTATATTTGGTTATATATGTCCTATAATACACTATACATGTTTGATATATAGTATGTCTTAATTCAAAGCTTAGATGTTGATGGGTTAAATGAACTAATAGAATTAATACTGTTTTTGTGATATTTTTGGATGTAATGTTTATGCATTGGCTATACTAAATATATATCCTGTCCTGACTGATCATGTGTTCTCTCTAGCATTTTTCAGTAAGGATTGTTGCCTCTAGGTATATGGAGTTAAAGATATCCCACGATATGATACACACGTCTGGCACTCAATATGTCTTAATTCACAGCTCGGCTGTTGATTGGCCGCAGCTTATGTAAATACGTGTACATGACACTGTACGTGACCTCCTGACGAAGCACGTTGTGTGAAACGCGTAGAGGTTACGACAGGTCACTCTGCGCGTATGCTGATAGGCTGAGACGGCATTTGCAGGGAGCTCTGGCGGTGGCAACATCTCTGCGGTGGCATGGTCCGGACCCTAATACGTTCACCGCAGAACCCGCTTATGACTTCAGTGTAAGTCTCCGTCTCCCCCTTTCAGCCTCAGGCAGTTGTTCAGCTACCATTTTAGCTTAATTCTGGGTATATGCATCCTGTTTTTTTGAACATTGTCTTTTTATATATTTTTTTATTTGTTATGTTGTTTATAGATTTAGTCTAATTAGATACACCATTCATGTGGTTTCTGTTTATTGTAACTTAAACCCGGATCTATAGCTTTTGTGTACTGAGGTGGGGTTGGATCCCCTCAGTTATTTTTTGTTTTATTAATAATATGTTTTACATTATTTTAATCTCTGGTGCGCATTGTGTGCATTTTTCTTTTTTTCCCCTCTTAAACCTGCATAGAAGAAGAAAAAAATAAATATATATACAGTATATATATTTAGCCCATCTACCCCCACCCCTAAGTGAGATTGGGGGGTATGTTGGTATCCACACTCCCTGGCACATAGCCTCCAGGGGGTCGCCCCACAGAATAGCAAGTCTTTATGAGGGTATCCACACTCCCTGGCACATAGCCACCAGGGGGTCGCCTCAACATAGCAAATGTCCTTTTTGGGTAACCCTCTCCCTGGGGAAGCTTCAGGGAGAGATTCCCTTTTCTTCATTCATGGAAGAGCCTTTTGCTGCTGCATACAAAGTCCCAAACACTGCTGCATACAAAGTCCCAAACACTGCTGCACTGTCTGCTGTCTCCGAAAACCTGTCCTGTTGTAAAAATCTGTCCTGTCCTGGGAGCAGTTCATCTCAGCAGTGGCTCCAAATGTAGCCCACCTACCCCCACCCCTAAGTGAGATTGGTTTATGCTCTTTTCTGCTACTCTGGTACTGGTACAGATCTGTAGGTAACAGGAGGGCTGTGCGCTCCGCGGTGGTGTGGGGAGAAGCAGGACAGGAAGGACAGGATACCTTTGTCTCACTTGGTGCAATGCCTCCAGCCAGCAGGAATCCCCTGTAGATATTCAGGGGATGGTCACCTACTGACTCTCCTCCTTTCAGCAGAGACAGGAATACACAGCATGTCTTTTCTGATGTTTATTTGGCAGTCAGCTCACAGGACATAGATTAGCAGTTCTCACATATCCATCGTAATCATCTGCGTCTTCCTCTCCTTCTCTCTAAATCAGAACCCTGACTCAGGCATCATAATTCCCTTCCCTCCCAGCCCCTCATGGGTGGGAGGGAGAGGCTTCTCTCTCTCTGTGTTGACTGAACTTCTTCCTTGAACACACTTTCCAGAACTCTCCAATTTGGGAGGATGTCACAATTTATCATCTTTGGGGAGTGTCTCTAACTCTGACTCATAGCATGCCAGAGCCGGATACAGATTGGCCCACACACTACAGGGGGCGTTCCAACCAATATCCACCCCTCAGATTGACACCCTCAGAAGTTGCTAGGCCCGCCCTTGAAAACTGATACATCATTCAAGGCTGTAACACACACACAGGCCTAAAGAAGGAATTAACCTTTCCACTGCCTGCACTAACAGGACTGACAGAGGAAAGGCCCAGGGAAAAGAAGTAACTGCCGGAAGGCTATGTTATATTCTTCCCTGGTGAAACTTCAACGCCCACACTTGGACTGTAGTGGGCTTAACATCACCCACTACACAACTTCCTGAAAATTTGCATAACATGAAATGCAACAACATTTGTACATTTCAACATAACATAGTATGAATGAACTAACCAATGCATATACATAGATACATTTGCATACACATTGCCTAACATGATAGAGAAGACTACCTTCAGTAGTAGTGCGCTGGATCAGGCTTCAGCACCATATTGCCCTGACTGTCAGGCACTATTATAGAATAGCATCTTTTGTTCCCAGAGGCAGAAATGTATTCTACCCTGTTCATGTAAATACTATGCCCCACCTTCCATTCCCTGAGCAACCTCTTTATTTCTGCTTGTTCTGCAGTCTTGCGCTGAACCTCCTCCCCTTGTGGTGATACCCTTACCATTAGTATGACAGACAGGGCAGGTATAACAACACCATTACTCATGGGGGCATTAGGCATTTCTGGTGACAAGGCCTGAGGGGTCATAGTGTTAACGCTAGGGATGACAGCATCAGGGAGTATTGGAACAGGGCAGGGCGGACCGGACACATTATAGTCATGTGAGCGGGAGACTAAGGAGACCTCCCAGAGCAGAACCATAACAGTGTCCTCAGTCCCGGCAAGGCTCTGTAGGCCAGAGCCTCTGGCAGCACTGGATTCAGTCGCAATGGTTGCTGCAGCATCATGGGAGCTCCCTTCTTCTCTCCCCCAGCACTGCAGGGAAAAGGAGTCAAATGACTCGACACTCACCGGAGCGGCAGCGGTGCTCAACCGGCCGGGCAGCTTTGCGGCCTTCTCTTCTCCCGGTGGTGGAGCTTTGAGTGACTTCACATCACGGACATCAGGATTCATGCCAGCCTCAGGAACAGGCAGGATGAGCGCCAACTCGGGAGCGTTGGAGGCTCCGACCGGTACATGAGAGGTTGTAGCACCCTCGCTGTCAACGTGGATCTGTCGGGGGTCACCGGCAATAATTACTGAAATTTGCAGCTCCGCAGCATACTCGGGTTCGGTGGAGGTAATGGCAGGGACCTCAGTGCCAGAGCAGCTTACCAGAGCAGCAGTGAAGCACTGATGACTGGACAAAGGAGCGGCGTTCCCTCTGAGTGGTTCTCTGTCACTCAAAGGTAGGACACTACCAGAGGGTGGCAGGGAGCATAGTTGGAAATAGGGCACTTTGCATATAGCACACTGAGCTGATGCCTGCAGTTCTTCTCCTGTGGCTCCACATACTCCCAGCATCTGCATTGTGGAGGAGGTAATGCAGCTTGCAGACACAACCAGCAGTGGTGAGAGTGAAATAGTATCTGGTTCCTCACATCCTGTTGCTCCTTCAGGGCACACCCAGCTCCTCTTCTCGGTGGATAGTATAGTCCAATCCGGAGCAAGCAAGGGGGAGGGGTTTCAGCAGTTCGCGCTATTTCTGCAAACTGTAATCCAGCAAAAGCTTGCAAGTTGATGAAACTTTTGCAAAAGAGCACATGGCTTCCCTGGTAGGAGAGGGATCCGCCATTTTGAGGTAGTAAACAATCCATGTGGCCCCAGTTCTCTGGAACCACCATTTTGAAAGCACAAAGTCCAGCACCATGCGGTCTCCCTGAGAGCAAAATCCACCATCTTGTGAGGACTTGTGAGAACATGTGTGACCCCTTTTCTTCAGTAAAGAGCCACTCAAAAATAAAGCACAATCTTTCTTTTCTTTGAGTACCACGCACCCTGGTATAGCTTCAGGGAACACCTCACGAATATCTGCTGCAATAGTCTCTTTATTGCTGAGTACACAGGGGTCTTCAATGCCACCTCAGAGTCCCTGTCCCCTTGCTGCTAATCTTTGTTGTGGGATACAGAAGGTTCACCACTCCTCCCTGGTGTAGCCTCAGGTAGACGCCCCAACTGCAGTGTCAGGATGGGCTGCAGGCTCCCTGGTGTAGCCTCAGGAACCTGATCCCCATCCTTTTCCTGGGTATTCTGATAGGCAGGGTATCCACGCTTCCTTGGTGTAGCCTAAAGGAAGACGCCCCAAATCCTATTTATATGGAGTGTATGTGGGTATCCACACTCTCTGGCACATAGCCACCAGGGGGTCAACCCAACATAGCAAATGTCCTTTTTGGGTAACCCCCTCCCTAGGGAAGCTTTAGGGAGAGATTTCCTTTTCTTCATTCATAGAAGAGCCTATTGCTGCCGCATACAATGTCCCAACCACTGCTGCATACAAAGTCCTAAACACTGCTGCACTGTCTGCTATCTCCGAAAACCTGTCCTGTTGCAAAAACCTGTCCTGTCCTGGGAGCAGTTAATCTCAGCAGCACCTAAGTGAGATTGGGGGGGGGGGGTATGCTCTTTTCTGCTACACTGGTGCTGGTACAGACCCATAGGTAACAGAAGGGCTGAGCGCACCGCGGTGGTGTGGGGAGAAGCAGGACAGGAAGGAGAGGATACCTTGGTATCACTTGGTGCCATGCCTCCAGCCAGCAGGAATCCCCTTTAGATAGTCAGGGGATGGACCCCTACTGACACTCCTCCATTCAGCAGAGACAGGAATACACAGCATGTCTTTTCTGATGTTTATTTGGCAGTCAGCTCACAGGACATAGATTAGCAGTTCTCACATATCCGTCATAATCATCTGCTTCTTCCTCTCCTCTCTAAATCAGAACCCTGACTCAGGCATCATAATTCCCTTCCCTCCCAGCCCCTCATGAGTGGGAGGGAGAGGCTTCCTTCTCTCTGTGTTGACTGAACTTCTTCCTTGAATAATCTTTCCAGAACTCTCCAATTTGGGATGATGTCACAATTTATCATCTTTGGGGAGTTTCTTTTATTCTGACTCATAGCAAGCCAGAGCCGGATACAGATTGGTCAACACACTACAGGGGGCTTCCAACCAATATCCACCCCTCAGATTGACACGCTAAGACATTGCTAGGCCCGCCCTTGAATACTGATACATCATTCAAGGCTGTAACACACACACACACAGGCCTAAAGAAGGAATTACAGGAAAAGGGAGACCAAAAAGCGCACCAGCAAAAACGGAGCAGGAAGGACCCAAAGCAAAAAATAATTAAAAGGGCACTTTAATGTGACAAGAGACCCATCCAACGCGTTTCGAACGTCACAGCGTTCTTTTTCAAGGATAAAACACAATGTAATAACATCCATTATATACCCTCTTACCTGTGGGCCATTTCGCGCCAAAAAACGGAACCTGGTGACGTCATGACGCTGCGCGCATCATCGCTCATGCGCAGAGCGACCCAGAGCCGATCTAAGGGCAAAGCAAGTCCCACAGGCAGTGTGACCATCTTGGTTAAGGGCAAGTCATAGAGAATCACTGCATCCGTATGACGCATACATGCAGCGTCATGACATTATCAGGTTCCGTTTTTTATATACCCTCTTATCTGTGGGCCGTTTCGCGCCAAAAAACGGAACCTGATAACGTCATGACGCTGCATGTATGCGTCATACGGATGCAGTGATTCTCTATGACTTGCCCTTAACCAAGATGGTCACACTGCCTGTGGGACTTGCTTTGCCCTTAGATCGGCTCTGGGTCGCTCTGCGCATGAGCGATGATGCGCGCAGCGTCATGACGTCACCAGGTTCCGTTTTTTGGCGCGAAATGGCCCACAGGTAAGAGGGTATATAATGGATGTTATTACATTGTGTTTTATCCTTGAAAAAGAACGCTGTGACGTTCGAAACGCGTTGGATGGGTCTCTTGTCACATTAAAGTGCCCTTTTAATTATTTTTTGCTTTGGGTCCTTCCTGCTCCGTTTTTGCTGGTGCGCTTTTTGGTCTCCCTTTTCCTGTATTGCATATATGTAGCTGCACAGTTTGCCTACCAGGATGTGAGTATTGGTTATTTTCAGGGGAACCTGCCGATGAGACTGAGGGTGAGTGGGCTTGTACCATCTACCACCTGTCTTCAGGAGGATAGTACCCATACTATTGCACATTAAGGGGTTCATGCAGTAAGCGGCGGAAAAATGCATTAGCCAGTTTAGCAATTAGCCATGTTTTTGGCGAGTTAAACTGTCTGTATGCTGTAACAGGCGAATCCATGGCGAATGAATTAGCCACCATCATTTGATGAAATGGCGTGTAACCGGTGGCGGGACGGCTGCCTGGCGAGAAACTGCCGAGAAGCCGTCCCCTGCCGAGTTGTGTTTGCAGCCGAGAGAGATCCGCTGCTCTCTCGGCGCAAACATCAGCATAATTAAAATTATTTTTAAAACAACTTTTATTCATAGTGCACATGTGCAGGGGGTCTCGGAGCTGAACCACATTGGTTTCAGGTCGGGGGACCCCCTGCTCCCCAAGATACAGCCCCCTTTATGAGGTGCCGGTATCCCTCTGCATTTAAAGGTCCCGATCACGTGACCGCGGCATGTAAACAAAGCAGAGGGATACCGGCACCCCAAAAAAGGGCCTGTATCTCGGGAGCAGGGGGTCCCCGGACCTAAAACAAAAACGTTTCTGCTCCGGAGACCCTCTGCACATCTACACTATGAATAAAACACACATATCAATAAAGACTCGTTCCTTACCTTACAGGGTATCTGCTACGGTAACGAAGCAGCATGAATATTTATTTAATAATACTGTACAGTGGGCAGGGGGTCCCCCGAGCTGAACCGCATCACTTTGTGGACCAGGGACCCCCTGCTTCCCGAGTTACAGGCCCCGGAATGTGTCATCGGGTGGCAGTGTCGCCGCCATCTTTATAGCGTCCCATTTGCGACGTGCCCGCTATAAATATGGTGGCGACACTGTAACCGATGCCCCAAACCGGGGCCTGTAACTCGGGAAGCAGGGGGTCTCTGAGCCACAAATAAATGCGGTTCAACTCAGGGGGCCCCCTTCTCCCGCACAATATTATTAAAATACATTAATGCTGCTTCATTACCATAGCGGATAGCCGCTAAGGTAATGAAGGGGTTAACGCATAATAGCATGTTTATTGGGGACAAATGCCCCCAATAAACATAGCTGCAATACACAACATACAATACAGTAATGGGCAACATTACTATTATCCACAAATGGATAATAGTGCAGTTGTCCATTTAAAATACATACACAACACTAAAGACATTAAATACATATAGCACTCACCCATGTGCGGCTGGCACAACGAAGGCCATCCTCATCTTCATCCTGCCCATGCCCCATCCGCTTCTGCAAAACAGACACAAGACTTAAAACATCCAATTTAATGTCTCCTAACCCCTTAATCACCATAGCGGTTATTAACCGCTACAGACATTAAGGGGTTAAGCCACCATCACCCACATACCCTCCCCCACTAACCCCCCCAACCACCCTCACCCACTACCCACAGGGGAGTCCTACCAAATACCCTTGGGGCCAATACCCCCTCCCCCAGCACATACAGTACAATAATGTGCCAAATAACTATTATCCACATAGGGATAATACATTATTTGGCCATTATTAAACACATTCAATACCGTAATAAAATAAAGAAAATTCTACTAACCTCATCAATAAGAAGGCTCCGTCGCCAGCATCATCCTTGGGGTCCGTTGCCAAAATAAGAAATAGCCAATACATCTCAATGACATTAACATACCAAGGAACCCCTTAATCACCTTTTCGGGTACTAACCTCAAAGGTAATTAAGGGGTGAAGCCATCCTGCAATGGCAACACCACTTATGCATAACATCCTCAATGAATTAAAAACCAATTTCCTACACAAATCTCAAGTAATCATTCAATCTGAAGCCTCAAATGCCACTTAAAACATTGCTTTTACAGTGTATACATGTAGCATAACATATAAACTACATGTACACGCTGCAAATCAATGTTAACAATACAGTAATCCAACTCAAATAGCCTGACATCACAAGAAGTATATTATGTAAGCAAATAAAGTCACCATCAATGAATAAACACACATGAATTACATACCTAAACAATTAAAATACCATCCATACCAATTACACAATTAACTATAGCTATCGTAACAGAGAACAACTTCAAAACATACAAAAAAGGACACCAACATTTACAATATACTATAGCAAGCCTCTCCATAACCTACAGTACAGCATAAAGCCCAAAACTTACATCTCTCTAATAATAAAATACATTTAACACACATCTATGCATAGCAGCATAGCCACAATCATTTACAATACAGAAAATCAAGATTTAACAACACTATCATTTCTTACCCTTTATGTATATATCTCTCTAGACATACATACATACATACATACAGTGGCAAGAAATGATATGCATAAAAAAAAATGAAGACATGAAAAAGCAAAAAAAAACACAGTTACATTAAATACATTTCTTTATTTAACTTACCATTACTTGCCCCCACCGACTCCCGTTGATCAGCTTACTCACGAACCAATCCACGAACAGGAACCCATAAAATAAAAAACCATAAAATAATAAACATTAAAATAATAAAACACAACAATCCAGGGGTCTTCTAGTTGTAATCCATCTTCATCTGTATTCTTCTACCTTCTTCCGGGGTCTTCTTCCCGTCTGCGGCCACGCCCTGGTCTTCTTTCTTCAGAGGAGGTCCTTGCTCCTCAGCGTCTGGCTTCAAAATGAGACGACATAGGCTTTTAAAGGCCTATGATGTCACATTTTCGCCATATGGTTCCCACGGCCCTGATTGGGATGTGAAAACCATGTGTTTTGGCCTATGTAAAAAAATGATGACGTCACTTAAAGGCAATGACAGCACAGCCAATCAGAATGGCTTTGCTTCAATTGCCTTTAAGATGACGTCATGAAAAGACACATGGCCGGACTCACATGGTACGGCAGCCAATCAGAGCGTGGGAAGTCTATCCCTACTCTGATTGGTTCAAGTACCATGTGACAGAGGCTTTCAATGACGTCACATCCTTTCTCCCCCAAAGCCTCTGTCACATGGTACTTGAACCAATCAGAGTAGGGATAGACTTCCCACGCTCTGATTGTCTGCTGTGCCATGTGAGTCCGGCCATGTGTCTTTTCATGAAGTCATCTTAAAGGCAATTGCAGCAAAGCCATTCTGATTGGCTGTGCTGTCATTGCCTTTAAGTGACATCATCATTTTTTTTTACATCGGCCAAAACACATGGTTTTCACGGCCCAATCAGGGCCGTGGGAACCATATGACGAAAATGTGACGTCATAGGCCTTTAAAAGCCTATGTTGTCTCATTTTGAAGCTAGACGCCGAGGAGGAAGGACCTCCTCTGAAGAAAGAAGACCAGGGCGTGGCACCGGACGGCAAGAAGACCCCGGAAGAAGGTAGAAGAATACAGATGAAGATGGATTACAACTAGAAGACCCCTGGATTGTCGTGTTTTTTTTTTTTTTTTTTTTTAACTTTCTTTTATTGGGTTTTTCAATGATAGTACATTCCAGTATCACAGTAATGTCAATTGTTTCTCTTTATGACATACAACATCAAAACGAACATGGGAGGGGGAAGACGTGAAAGGGGGTGGTAAGGGGGGGTTAAGGGGAAGGGCATGGAGTGACTGGATAGAGTATAGTCTCTTCCGTGTATTCCATTAAGCCTGGCTCTTTTCTACATGTTCTGCACTGTCTCGTCCACCGTCCCACCTAGTTTAACAATCAGGGAAAGGCATAAATCTCCTTAATTGATCCTGTCGGTCGGGCTTTCTGTTGTTCTATCTCCCGTGTGTCTGTTCCGCCGTCGAAGGAAAACCCACCTGCCACTATCAAAGCCAGATGGCGGCATTGCTCATCCCTGGGATATCGGTCTGTGCCAGCCATAATGACCAGACTTTTTGGAAATTTGGGCCAGTGTCGTTGACTAGACTTGTCAACTTTTCCATCTGGCAAGCGAACCAGATTCTATTCCGAATTTTGTCTATTGATGGAATTGCATCTTGATTCCACAATGCTGCGGTCTCGCACCTCATCGCCGTAGCAAAATGTGCTATTAGTTTGTTTCCTGATCTAGATACCTCTTCTGTGGGCTTACCTAACAGGAAAACCCAAGGATCTAGTTGAATTTTGAGGCCCAAGAAAACCCTTTGTAGCCAATCTCTAATTTGTGTCCAAACGGGAATGATTCGTGGACAAGACCACAGCATGTGCACCAGATCTCCCCGTTCCCCGCACTTCCTAGGACAGAGCGGGGAAGCGCCCGCGACAAATTTTGCCTGTCTAACTGGGGTGAGATACCACCTTAATAATACTTTATATTAGTTCTCCTTCAACGTCGTACAGATCGAACTGCTGGCCGCAGCTTTAAAAATCGCTGCCTAGTCTTTGTCTTCTAACGGTCCAGTCAGATCCGTCTCCCATTGTGTCATGAAGCTTGGTCTGTGTGCGTCACCGGAGTCTGTCTTGGCCACCACTCTGTACAGAGCAGAGATGAGTCCCCGTGTATCGGTTCCCCGATCACAGAGCTTTTCAAAATTGGTTAGGGGTGGTCTATTTGGGTATTTGATATAAAATGCCCGAACCTGGAGGTATCTAAGGAATTCTGTGTTAGGTAAGTCCGTTTCTGACTGTAGATTATCAAATGTTTTGATTGTGTCTCTGCCCTCCAGGTCCTTTAGTCTTCTTAGGCCCCCTTTTTGCCAGAGTGTGAAGTTTCTGTCAGTTAACCCCGGAGCAAAGTCCGGATTTCCATATAGGGGAGTCATTAGTGTGTGTTTTGAGGTCAATGAGTGTCTATTTTTAACCGTCTCCCAGACCGAGAGAGAGTTCAACACCGAGGGTAGCGGGTTCTTGAGATCTTTTAGTCGAGATTTAGGGTACCATATAAGATCTTTGAGCTCCAGCAGGGCGCAATCCTCCCTCTCCAATGCCACCCATTGCCTTTGCTCCGGATCACCATGCCACTGTGTAATTTGGCATAGTTGGGCCGCTTTGTAGTAGGCCATCAAGCACGGCACTGCCAGACCCCCAGTTTCCTTAGGCCTTTGCATAATTGACATTTTTACCCGTGGTTTTTTGTTTTTCCAGATGAATTTTGTAACTGCTTTCTGCAGTTCTATAATGTCTGATCTTACTACGGGTATCGGAAGGGTTTGGAACAGGTATAGTATCCTGGGGAGGAGGTTCATTTTTACGCAAAAGATTTTACCAATCCAGGATATCCCATATGCAGATCAGTCTTTAAGTTCCTTTATGAGGGTTCTTATAAGTCTCGGGTAATTCTCCTGGTAAAGATTATGACTATGTTTGGTTAGAAAGATTCCTAAGTATTTTATAGCTCTGGTCTGCCATTTAAACTGAAAGTTGATCTCAATTTGTTTCTCTGTCGCCTTTGGAATATTTAGATTCAGCGCCTCCGATTTTGATTGATTGATCTTAAAGCCGGAGATTCTGCCAAATTTATCCAGTAGAGCGAACAGATTGGGTAATGCGGTGAGCGGTTTTGTCAAAGATAATATAATGTCATCTGCGTATAACGCGATTTTATGCTCTTGGGAACCTATTTGCACTCCCGTAATATCTGGGTTACGACGAATGTGTGCTGCTAGCGGTTCCATGCATAGGGCGAACAACAGGGGTGATAGTGGGCATCCCTGTCTGGTACCGCTTTTAATTTTAAACATATCTGATGGGAAGCCTTGGTGTAACACCCTGGCGGTCGGGGTTGTGTATAATGCTTTTATTGCCCTTATAATTTTGTTTCCAAACCCGAATGCCTCAAGCGTGGACTCCATATATGGCCAATCGATCCTGTCAAAGGCCTTTTCTGCGTCTAAACTTAAGATTACTCCTTGGATCCCGTTGGCGTTGATGTAGTTAATAATATCAATTATTTTTTTTGTATTATCGGCCGCTTGTCTGTCTCTAATAAAGCCAACTTGGTCCGGGTGTATAAGCCTTGGCATGATCGTACTCAATCTATTGGCCACTAATTTGGAATAAATTTTTACGTCCGAATTGATTAAAGATATTGGCCTGTAGCTTTGGCAATTTGTAGGATCTTTGTCCTTTTTATAAATTATAGATATCGACGCCTGAAGCATCTGGTCTGAAAAGGGTTCCCCCGCTAGAACTCCATTGAATAGTTTGAGCATATGTGGCGCTAGCACCCCTATAAATTTTTTGTAATATAGGTTAGAAAACCCGTCTGGGCCTGGGGCCTTAGAGGGTTTGAGATGTTTGATTACCGCTGTCAGTTCCTCTAACGTGAAATCAGATTGAACTGCCTCATTCTCCAGCCTGCTCACCCCTGGTAAGGCTGCTTTGTCTAGGAAGGACTGTAAAAGTTTTTTTGTTTTTGGATTTTGTGATACTTTCTCCCCATTATATAGCTGTTCATAATAAAGCCTAAACTCTTCCACTATGCGTTTGGGGTTGGAGGTCAACTCTCCTGTTTTTATTTTTATAGTTTGTATGTTATAACTCGGTTGCCTATTACGGATCCTGTTAGCTAACATAGTGTCCGGCTTATTGGCTTTCTCAAAAAAATTCCTCTTAGTCCAACTGATATCTCTCTCGGCCTGGGATGTGAGGAGGAGATTAAGCTCAATTCTTACATCTTTCAGCTCCTTAAGAATGTCCTCTCCGTCTGATCGGCTATGTAGAGCAGAGAGTTCATGTAACCTCTTATATAGTTGTGTCAATTTCGCCTCCCTTTGTCTTTTGCGTCTTGCTGCGAGGCCAATCAAAGTTCCTCTTATTGTGGCTTTGTGAGCCTCCCACAGTGTAGTGTGGGATTCCACAGGGCCGGCGTTTATGACAAAAAAAATTCTGATCTCGTCTTTGACTGTCTGTGCCAATTCCGGTATTTTAATAAGGGATTCGTTTAGTTTCCAGTTTGCTCCCGGGCTAACCTGTCTAATTTGTGTGCATCTTAGCTCAATAGATGCATGATCCGACCATGTAATGTCATGGATTAGAGTGTTGGAGATTTGTGGGACCATTCTACTCGATACAAAGAAGTGGTCAAGTCTGCTGTAGCTGTCGTGTGGGTGTGAGTAGAATGTATATGTACGCTCGCCTGGGTGTTGTTCTCGCCATATGTCCACCAAACATCCCCTTCGCAACCCTTCTAGTAGCTCTTTGTTTCCTGCTTGTCTCTCCTTCTCCTGTCTCGGAGATCTATCAATTCGAGTGTCTAGGGCTTTGTTAAAATCTCCCGCTAATATCACATTACCGCTTGCCCAGTTTTGTAGCTTCAAAAAGAATTCTGTAAAGAACTGGGGGTTGTTATCGCAGGGGGCGTATACGCACGCTAAGGTTACCCTGGTTTGCTGCAGTGCGCCTACTAGGATAATATATCTACCTTCTGGGTCACGTTTTATTTTTTCTAGCACAAATGGGACTCTATTGTGGATCAGGATAGCTACACCCTTTTTTTTATCCTTGGCTGAGGCTAGGTAGAATTTTCTAAATTGTTTGTCTATGAACTTTGGATTGTTATTAAGACAATAGTGTGTCTCTTGCAGGAAAAGAACATCAGCGTTTTTGCGTTTGAAGTCTGCGAAAGCTATTCTACGTTTTTGGGGGGAATTAAATCCCTTTACATTCTGGTAGATGAACGTTAATGCCATCTTTGTGTGTGTAGTGAGTTTTCGTGGGTGTCTAGTATTCTCCGCTTACCCGGCTCGTGGTGTTTCGGAGGATGTTGGTAATAGAGCTGCAGGTCTTTTGTTGCCCAGTTGTCTCTGCTAGGGATACCTGGATGGGGGGGAGGAAAACACATAGGGGTGTGACAGGGAACATGCAACCTTGTTATATTAACAAGGAAAACCACTTTGGTCTTAGGAGACCTATGGTTTGCTGCCCGGGGACACCGTTCAGACTCCAGCTTGTCCCAGTTTCCCATATAGGGTTGTGGGAGGACGCCGAAGTCGCGGAAGCACAGGTCTTTGATTAGGCTGTGGCTTAAGGCCACCGTCCAACCAGAGAGGTACATGCCAACAGGCAACAGGGAGGGCAGACATCCGCCCCCCCGCCGGCAGCGAACACATTAATTTTTATAAATCAGCGCGTAAGCACTATTACAGAACTCGACTACAACTCAACTTGTGTATAAAGAATCTTTGGTTAGTTTAAACCGTTCAACATTAAAGTCTTTAGCTGACTACCCTGCATCTGTGAACTAATCTTATCCTTTCTCCCCAGTAGGGGAATGCGCGGACCCCTCTGGAGAGCTCTGGACCTCTTCGTAGACCCTCCGGTAGCTGTTTCCGTCTCTCAGTCTGGCGTTGTTCTTGCTCTGGGCCGTAGACGCTTTTGCTGACGTCAGATTCCGGGCGACGCACTCTCGCGAGAGTTTCTCCGTCGACGTCTTCTGAGGGTCGCGCGCAGGTCTGGCTGGTGTTTGCAGAGGGAGCTGGTGTTTCTCGGGGGCGGGGTCCTCCGCATCACCTCGTGTTCGCGCCAAAACGTCCTCCGCCATTCTGAACTGGCGCTTCTTTGCCGGATTCTCCCGCCCGTCGTCTCGTGAGGCCATTTGGTAAGTTGAAAAAAAAGGGAAGAACTTTTGTAGCGTCTTTTCTTTATTTAGTTTTTTCCCCCCCTTGTCTGTTAAATTAGTTCAGTTGGATAAAAGACCTCCGGGGGGCGGCGTTGTAATGCCCTTCTTGCTTAGGACCGCAGTTTGTGAGGGTAGACAGTTCAATTTAAACCAGGAAACAACAATAACTGGCGATTCAGGAGTAACTGTTGACCGTCTTGTGTGGCCTTCACCCTGATCCTGAGGGGCCCGACTTTGTGTGTCGTTGTTTAGGTGGCTGTCTCACTTTCTCCCATTCGGTCCGCCGGGGTATACGACGATCCGGGGCTTCAGGCTGCGGTAAGGTATTAGGGAAGCCCAACCTGGTTAGGAACTCAGGACCGTCTGCGATTTGTTTGATGGCGTGTGACCTGCCATTTTGCAGCACAATCAAAGCGAAGGGAAAAGCCCAACGATAGCGGACATTTTTTTCCCTAACTAGCCTGGTGACCGGCTGGAGGGCCTGCCGTCGTGCTAACGTAATCGGTGAGATGTCTTGATATATGGCCATCTCTATGTCTTCAAATTTTATCGTGGGGGTGGCCCTTGTGATTTTGCATATTTCAGCTTTTGTTGTGAAATGGTGTAGTCTCATGATTATATCCCTGGGATGATTATTGGGAAGTGGTCGGGCCCTCAGTGCCCTATGACACCTGTCCATTACTAGTTCTGCCTCAGTTTTTCCTGGCATAATAGATGACATCCATCGGTTTATTAGGAGCTCCGGGTCTAAAATCTCCTCTGGTATCCCCCGGATCCTCAGGTTGTTTCGTCTGTCTCTATTCTCGCTGTCCTCGTGGCGTTCCTCTAAGTCTGCCACTTTTCTTTCCAGGACGGTAACTCTGGAGTCTGTCTCTGTCTGACAGCGGGCAGCTTCGTCCATTTTCTCTTCCAGGTCATTTGTGCGTGCTCCAATGTTGAGTATGTCTTTTCGTAAGGTGTCCACTTCCCCGCGAAAGAAGGTTTTTAAATCAGTTAGGAGTTTGGCTATTTCTTTTTTCATGGCTCCAGTCTGATTCACCGCTGTCAAGTCCGGCTCCTGAGCGGAGTCGGAATCAGATGCCGCCATGCTGTCTGTCTCCTGTACCTTCTTTGCTCCCACAAAGTATGTGCGAACGTCTACTTTCTGTTTAGATTTTTTCCTCGTAGCCGCCATATATCTTTATGCCTGGCGTTTATGGCCAACAGATCCTGTAGTTTTTTTTTGATTTTGCTGAGTTTTGCGGTGCGCTGTGTATTTTTAATGCCGGCGGGACTCGGAGCGATCAGGTTAGGCTGCCATCTCTGCTCCTGCCGCATGCGCCTCTGGATTGTCGTGTTTTATTATTTTAATGTTTATTATTTTATGGTTTTTTATTTTATGGGTTCCTGTTCGTGGATTGGTTCGTGAGTAAGCTGATCAACGGGAGTCGGTGGGGGCAAGTAATGGTAAGTTAAATAAAGAAATGTACTTAATGTAACTGTGTTTTTTTTTGCTTTTTCATGTCTTCATTTTTTTTTATGCATATCATTTCTTGCCACTGTATGTATGTATGTATGTATGTATGTATGTATGTATTTATGTATGTCTAGAGAGATATATACATACAGGGTAAGAAATGATAGTGTTGTTAAAGCTTGATTTTCTGTATTGTAAATGATTGTGGCTATGCTGCTATGCATAGATGTGTGTTAAATGTATTTTATTATTAGAGAGATGTAAGTTTTGGGCTTTATGCTGTACTGTAGGTTATGGAGAGGCTTGCTATAGTATATTGTAAATGTTGGTGTCCTTTTTTGTATGTTTTGAAGTGGTTCTCTGTTACGATAGCTATAGTTAATTGTGTAATTGGTATGGATGGTATTTTAATTGTTTAGGAATGTAATTCATGTGTGTTTATTCATTGATGGTGACTTTATTTGCTTACATAATATACTTCTTGTGATGTCAGGCTATTTGAGTTGGATTACTGTATTGTTAACATTGATTTGCAGCGTGTACATGTAGTTTACATGTTATGCTACATGTATACACTGTAAAAGCAATGTTTTAAGTGGCATTTGAGGCTTCAGATTGAATGATTACTTGAGATTTGTGTAGGAAATTGGTTTTTAATTCATTGAGGATGTTATGCATAAGTGGTGTTGCCATTGCAGGATGGCTTCACCCCTTAATTACCTTTGAGGTTAGTACCCGAAAAGGTGATTAAGGGGTTCCTTGGTATGTTAATGTCATTGAGATGTATTGGCTATTTCTTATTTTGGCAACGGACCCCAAGGATGATGCTGGCGACGGAGCCTTCTTATTGATGAGGTTAGTAGAATTTTCTTTATTTTATTACGGTATTGAATGTGTTTAATAATGGCCAAATAATGTATTATCCCTATGTGGATAATAGTTATTTGGCACATTATTGTACTGTATGTGCTGGGGGAGGGGGTATTGGCCCCAAGGGTATTTGGTAGGACTCCCCTGTGGGTAGTGGGTGAGGGTGGTTGGGGGGGTTAGTGGGGGAGGGTATGTGGGTGATGGTGGCTTAACCCCTTAATGACTGTAGCGGTTAATAACCGCTATGGTGATTAAGGGGTTAGGGGACATTACATTGGATGTTTTAATTCTTGTGTCTGTTTTGCAGAAGCGGATGGGGCATGGGCAGGATGAAGATGAGGATGGCCTTCATCGTGCCAGCTGCACATGGGTGAGTGCTATATGTATTTAATGTCTTTATTGTTGTGTATGTATTTTAAATGGACAACTGCACTATTATCCATTTGTGGATAATAGTCATTATGCCCATTACTATACTGTATGTTAGGGGGGTATAGGTGTTGTTGGGGTCATGTGTATATATATATATATATATATATATATATATATATTTATATTTATATATATATATTTATTTAGTTAGTGTGGGGCTGGTGTGTGTATTTTTTATTATTGTGGGTAGTGGGGGTGGGTGAAGGGGGTATTAGCCCCAACGGTGTTTGTTTAGGGCTTGCGGGTGGGTAGCGGGAGGCCTTAACCCCTTCATGACCGTAGCCAGACAGACTGTTTAAACCTGGTGGGTCTCATCTGTCTGAGGTTGGTTGTACTGGCTTTGCAACTTGAGATATGAGTAGGTCTTCACCACACATTATTTAAGTTATGTCTATGTTTATGTTTAAAAGCTGTGACCCCCTGCTCATCTACACTTGTATCAAAACACACATCACAATAAAAATAAAAAAATTACCGTAGCGGCTATCCGCTATGGTAATGAAGCTGTTTTAATATAATTTTTATTAATAGTGTGCAGGAGCAGGGGGTCTCCTGAGATGAACCACATTGATTACAGCCTCTGGGACTTCCTGCTTCCCGAGTTACAGGCCCAGATATGGGGTGCCGGTATCCTCCATTATTTAAATGTCCCACGTCATGTGACGCGGACGCTTTAAAAATGGCGGCAACTTTGGCATCCGATACCCAATACTGGGGCCTGTAATTCGGGGGATGGGACATGTGCTTGTTCTCCCGGCTCGCATGCTGCAGCACCATCTTGGGAGTCAGTGTTCGGGTCCGTCGAGCATTGGGTTGAAGTAAAGTACATTGAGACGCACTGGTTTAGAGGCTTTCTCCCCTTTCCAGTCATGTCTTGACGGTGGGGTAGGTTGAGTCCCCTTTTTTGTGATATCTTTTACTGTTGTTATCTCTATCTTACTCCTTTCTTCCTTTTCGGAGGGTCTTGGGAGCTACTTTCTCACATGGCCATGCCTGGTGACGGCACCGGAAGTCTCCTGTTTGACCTTTTACATGGAAAAATGTCTAAGTCATTGCTTCATTTTCCGTAGGTGGGGGTCTACCAAAGCATGTAGCACCACCAAATGGCCAAAGCAATCCTAACTGCACAAGCAGCTCTCCATCATCCTGCCCAGGTAAGATCAGGTTGATATTGTTGTGCTGCTTTTTTTATTTTTTATTTATTGTGGGATATTTTATCTTCTTTCAAATGTCAGTACTTGTATTGCTGGAAACTTTTCCCTATAGGTGAACCTTTGTGCAATATGTGGTTATTGCCTGGTAGAGGAGGCAAGTGCCGGAGGCAAGTGCAGCCACCTCTGCAATTCTACCTGAAAGGGTCAGATTGTGTTTTTATTTATTATTTATTTATTGAGCAGACCTCAGCCAACTCTGTCAAAGAAAATGGCCGCCCTCCTTTCCGCAGGCTACCCCCCTCTATATGTCTCCTGACAGGGGCTGCAGGGGCCTCGCTTTGGGACATTGGATCTGCTGGGCCTCTGTCCTCTATCTGTTGGGTGGCCTCTAAGGGGTGGGGGGAGGGAGGGGGCGAGAGCAGCGCATGTGGTTTGGTCGGCAGCAGAGAAAGAGAGCCTAATCAAGATGGCCACTCTCTCTCCTGATACCCCACCCCCCCGTGGCCTGACAGCTGCACTAGGACAAGGCTCAGAACAGGCATGACAGGGGGATTCCCCCACAAAGCCTCCCCAGACCGACATCGCACCAAACCGGGTAGAGGTTTATATTTATTCTGTGTTGTGCTGTGCATCGGGTTAGCGAGAGAGTGGAGGCTGCAGTGCAGATGGTGCTGCCTCTGTCTTACCTGGCGTCTGTAGAGATCTTTAGCGAGGAGTTTTTATGCCTCGCCTGGAGTGTTCCGCTCTGCACCCCAGCTGTCCCAACACTTTGTCCGGTCCCCGCTGGACTCTCAGGGCTACGCTATTCTTTTTTTTCACCCTTAAGTGTGCAGCGCGGTCTAGTAGCGCACCAAAACAAAATGGATGCTCCACTTCTATCGGCTCCACCACTCTCCACACAAGACTTGCCCTGAGGGACAGACAGGCCAACCCGCTACCTTGGCCTCGCGGGGTGTTCACAGGGGTAAGCTGATCGCCCCTGACATTGGCTCTATCTCTGCCACTTCCCCTCCCAGCAGGTACGCAGGATTCCACTTATTGTCGGGTTGGTGTGGTGTCAGCTTGACCCCTGCGTCGTCTCTGCCCTCCGTAATCAGCTACTTTGAGTTCCAAGTCTTTTTTATTTATGACCCCGATTTGAAGGTACCTTTCTGTTTTATTTTTTGGGTTGTTTGGTGTTGATTTTGAACCTTTTTAAGACGAATATTTCTATTTTGTCTAAGGAGCCGATCTGACATGTGACCATTCAGATCAGTGCCTTGGCCACTCCCCCAAAATTATACATTTAGCCTGACCCACCCTTTAGCTCTCCTGCAGGAGGGTAGCCAGTAAGGGCACTGCCATTTTGTTTGTGCGCTCGCATGCGCAGAAAAGGTTTGCGCATGCAAAGGTCCCAGCAGCCCGAGGGGCTGCATAACACAGTACAGCCAATAGGGCTGCTAGACCCTCCTTAGGAGAAATTGGAACTTTGGGTATGCTTGAAGTTTGAGCTGACAGTTAGGAGAGTGGCAGTTGGAGCTGGGACAAGGAAGGAGTAAGTTATATGTGCAGATGTCAGTGGCATCTACATTAGGCCAGATACACCCTATTATGCCCCAGCAAAGCCCCGACTCCCACATAGTTTGTGGCTGTGATAGGGACTTGCCCCTCAGATAAGGACCCTGTCCTGCTTAGCAATATTAGTGTTAGGGACACAGGGAGATGTGGCACGTTGGCTGTGGCTTGTGGTCCAGGACACAGATCACCCTACATTAATAAAGACATTGTTTACAGTGGTACAATCTACGAGGGACCCACCCAACGTAGAGGGGGAGTCTTCGCAGTATCAGCATCGGATCCGTGGATCCCAGCATCCCAGCATCGTGGCATCAGCGCGCCCAGGTGTGGCATCACCCGGCAGGTACCCAACGCGTCTGTGTATCAACTCAAACACTATAGTAGGGCAGCACTCTCACACACACCTTGGGTGGGGAGCGGAGCATTGGAGGGTATGGCTGTGTGTGGCCTGGTTGGTGGTATATATATATATATATATATATATATATATATATATATATATATATATATATCCTAGGTTATTTATGTTCAGTAAAACTGTTATCTTTTGTAACACCTCTTCCCTGTGAACACAGATGCTACTAATGCTGTATGTTACCTGTGTGGCCCTCAGGAGCCTAAGCCTCGCACGGGAGCCGGGGGTACATATATATATATATATATATATATATATATATATATATTCAAAAAGCGGGGGAAAAAATGGGGGGAGGGGTGGGAAAGAAAAACCTTGCATCTACTTTTGCAAATTTCACGCCACCATAAGCCAAAGAAATTATGTTGTTTACTTTACATAAGTAAGGTTTGGCGGTGCTCACGGGTTATAAATAATATAAGTGAAAAGAGAAAAAAGTAACCCGTATGGGAGCACTCAGGTATGCAATTGATATATTTAATTTATTTATTTTGACACAGTGCAAAAAAGGATAGATAAACAGTACATGATTAAAAACACTTAAAAAATAGACTTGGACCCCTGTCACGGGTGCTACCCTTAAATACAGGTGAACAACACTAGGGAACAGTTCAGATTGTTAACCCTAAGCATGAAAAGGATAGTGACTCAAAAATCACTAGGGTAAATCAAAGTATCACAACAGGTTAATGGGTTCTCAGGCACCTATACAAGGCTAAATAATACACACTACACACCAAAAGATAGACTAATCAAAGTGTTAATGACAGTCTCAAAAATGTCCCACATCTACATGAGCATACAGTGTATATAGTCAATACCAGCAGAGTGAGTATGTCACTTGTAGGAACAGGTGGTAAGATGAATTGATGACCCTATATGTATAGAGCAATAAAGTGTGTTATTAGCATATAGAGGAAAATGCCTGATGAGCGCCTATTAAATAACCTGGTGTTTGAAGTCAGTGTCCCTAATGAAAAAAATGAATGAAATGTCACAGTCCAAAAAAGATTAGTTGCACAAGTTCAGGGTAGCATAGTTACGTGAACCATGGGTCAGGGGTCCTGTCTAGCACCCCCACTCCGACGCGTTTCGTCCAGAGACTTTGACTAGGAGTGGTGAGGGAGCTAAAGCTGGAGACTGTTTATATAGGGATATTATTCGCGCCAAAATTGGATGAGGGCGGCAGCAGCTGCAGGTGCTTAAGCAGGATTAGTTCCTGTATGCCGTGTCTGCGTATCAGACTGGCACGCATAGTGTCCGCGCAGGTAGTCTGCGCATGCGTAGCTTGTAAATGCTAAGTTCAACTCGCATATCTGCTGCGCATGTGCGAAAAGCGGCCTGCCCCTCTCCATGTCTAATGTGCAGGTGCATAGGGCTTCACGATACTCTTGTAGTGCGTGTTAGCTAGGATCGCATTTCGCGCATGCGCGCTAAGCATATCTATAGATCCGTGCGGTTCTGCACAGTCACGCCAGCTAAACATGAATGTGGTGGCAGAAACAGATGTCTGTTATCACATATATGCAGGATATTGATAGAGTCAATGTAATTGTGGTACACAAATATTTAGACAGAGCCACAGCAAGCCTAATTCAAAACGAAACTGGGTAGTACCACAAAAAACGCCCATATCTAGGCATTATGACAGCGCTCCCTAAAGGAAAGGAGGCTGCAGTGTACTTGATGTTGTCTGTTAGTAAAATACAGTAACCTCAATGTTTAGACAGTACGTTAAAATATGTTTCATCATTATTGATACATTGATACATTGATAACATCACCCTGCACCTTTCACAGTTGATTGCATATAGATATGTTATAATGAACTATAAGCCCTCAGTAATAGGGCCAGATAACAAGACACAGCCAGCCTTGTGTGTTACAGAAACAAGGGGGAAAGGGAATGAAAAACATGTAAATCATGTATCGATGTGGTCAAAGTTTGACAGAGTCCAGGCAGTAATGCATGAGTCCATAATGTCCAAGTAATTTCTCTTCATAACTCCTGAAGTGTGCCTTTGCGCATTCTTAATGTTCCTGACATGTTCTAAGACCCGGAATATAAGCTCTCTGGTAGTCATGCCTACATAAGGCAGATCACAAGGGCATAAGATACAATAAATCACCCCTTTAGATTTGCAGTTGAGCATGGAGCGAATTGTATAGACATGGGTCTTTTGGCTATTTGTGAATGTTAGTTTGTTTTCCATATGTTTGCACGCTGAGCAGTTGGAACATTTGGTGAACCCTATGCGTGGGGTAACAGACAAAAAGGTTTTTTTTTTGTCTGTTACCCCACGCATAGGGTTCACCAAATGTTCCAACTGCTCAGCGTGCAAACATATGGAAAACAAACTAACATTCACAAATAGCCAAAAGACCCATGTCTATACAATTCGCTCCATGCTCAACTGCAAATCTAAAGGGGTGATTTATTGTATCTTATGCCCTTGTGATCTGCCTTATGTAGGCATGACTACCAGAGAGCTTATATTCCGGGTCTTAGAACATGTCAGGAACATTAAGAATGCGCAAAGGGACCTTGATGGCTTCAAAAAAATAACTAGTGTCGCGAGGCATTTTTTGAATAAACATGCGGCAGACACTACGTTATTGAGGGCTTTTGCGCTTGACAAAGTCTCCCTTGGCATACGTGGAGGCGACCTGGAAAAAACTCTCCTAAAAAAAGAGACCAGGTGGATCACACAAATCAACTCAATGATCCCGAAAGGTCTGAATGACTATATTGGCTACGCCATGTTTTTGTAATACACTGTTCAAACTCTGCCTGTACACAGGTAAAATGCTCTATATTCAACCTGATGAGTACACTTACTGCATGTATTTTGTTTTATCTTGTAGATACTACATGCCATTGAGAGGCTGAAGCCAGAGATCTTCTTGACTACAGACCATATTAATTATGGATCTTGGAATACATCTTCCCAAGACGTCATACCCATGTAATCAAGTTTCCACCCGATGCATAAATTACATAACATTGGACAACATCGATTGACTAATACAACCCAGAGATACCACAAGTCATCAGCAACTACACGGAAGGAATTCATCTCCATGCGCTGACCTTAACTGTGGATGCCAGAACGTTTACAGTTTGGCTATATCTGGTCTAAACTTTCATGGCACACTTCAGGAGTTATGAAGAGAAATTACTTGGACATTATGGACTCGTGCATTACTGCCTGGACTCTGTCAAACTTTGACCACATCGATACATGATTTACATGTTTTTCATTCCCTTTCCCCCTTGTTTCTGTAACACACAAGGCTGGCTGTGTCTTGTTATCTGGCCCTATTACTGAGGGCTTATAGTTCATTATAACATATCTATATGCAATCAACTGTGAAAGGTGCAGGGTGGTGTTATCAATGTATCAATGTATCAATGCTGATGAAACATATTTTAACGTACTGTCTAAACATTGAGGTTACTGTATTTTACTAACAGACAACATCAAGTACACTGCAGCCTCCTTTCCTTTAGGGAGCGCTGTCATAATGCCTAGATATGGGCGTTTTTTGTGGTACTACCCAGTTTCGTTTTGAATTAGGCTTGCTGCGGCTCTGTCTAAACATTTGTGTACCACAATTACATTGACTCTATCAATATCCTGCATATATGTGATAACAGACATCTGTTTCTGCCACCACATTCATGTTTAGCTGGTGTGACTGTGCAGAACCGCACGGATCTATAGATATGCTTAGCGCGCATGCGCGAAATGCGATCCTAGCTAACACGCACTACAAGAGTATCGTGAAGCCCTATGCACCTGCACATTAGACATGGAGAGGGGCAGGCCGCTTTTCGCACATGCGCAGCAGATATGCGAGTTGAACTTAACATTTACAAGCTACGCATGCGCAGACTACCCGCGCGGACACTATGCGTGCCAGTCTGATACGCAGACACGGCATACAGGAACTAATCCTGCTTAAGCACCTGCAGCTGCTGCCGCCCTCATCCAATTTTGGCGCAAATAATATCCCTATATAAACAGTCCCCAGCTTTAGCTCCCTCACCACTCCTAGTCAAAATCTCTGGACGAAACGCGTCGGAGTGGGGGTGCTAGACAGGACCCCTGACCCATGGTTCACGTAACTATGCTACCCTGAACTTGTGCAACTAATCTTTTTTGGACTGTGACATTTCATTCATTTTTTTCATTAGGGACACTGACTCCAAACACCAGGTTATTTAATAGGCGCTCATCAGGCATTTTCCTCTATATGCTAATAACACACTTTATTGCTCTATACATATAGGGTCATCAATTCATCTTACCACCTGTTCCTACAAGTGACATACTCACTCTGCTGGTATTGACTATATACACTGTATGCTCATGTAGATGTGGGACGTTTTTGAGACTGTCATTAACACTTTGATTAGTCTATCTTTTGGTGTGTAGTGTGTATTATTTAGCCTTGTATAGGTGCCTGAGAACCCATTAACCTGTTGTGATACTTTGATTTACCCTAGTGATTTTTGAGTCACTATCCTTTTCATGCTTAGGGTTAACAATCTGAACTGTTCCCTAGTGTTGTTCACCTGTATTTAAGGGTAGCACCCGTGACAGGGGTCCAAGTCTATTTTTTAAGTGTTTTTAATCATGTACTGTTTATCTATCCTTTTTTGCACTGTGTCAAAATAAATAAATTAAATATATCAATTGCATACCTGAGTGCTCCCATACGGGTTACTTTTTTCTCTTTTCACTTATATATATATATATATATATATATATATATATATATATATATATATATATATCGTGGTGCATCGCCTCAACCTGGGAGGGATCGCAACAGGGCGGGAGGGGCCCCTCACAGGACTCAAACCAATGACACACACTTGGTATGAACAAACAATAATAACCTTTACTGAACATGGATATATAACTCTTATACTCTATAAGTCCCAATGTCATTCACTCCCATTGATGAGTGTATACCCCTTTGCCCACCACAATATATCCCAACACGATGTCCACAGTAAAACCCTGGTCCCGTGGTCAGCGCTGCCACTATGTGTGAGTACTCTGTAGGTGGTGCACGTGCGTATCAATACCTGCCCAGTGCGGCGGCACCTGGGTTTTCAAAGGATCTTCGAAAAGGATCCAACGACCTCCTGGATGACGTCCGGTTTCACCAACGTAATGATCAGTCAGGCAGCCCCTGGGTATAGTTCCGCTCTCTCTGCGGAGTAGGCCTGATCCCAAGCCTCTTGGTAAGAAGCGCAGTGTCCGCTGTGTCCCTAACTGTCAATGTATATACTAATGGGGCAGGGTCCCTAACCTAGGGTCTGTCCCTGAAACACCACAATCTTAATGAGTGGCTCAGGGGCTAACTGGGGCCTAGGGTTTGCTGCCCTAGTTCAGTGGGTCACTGACTCCTGCACCCTCACCTCCTTACCCTACACTCTCCTGGCACTGACTGACTGTCTCACAGTGCACAAAATGTATCTATCTCCTCAGAGCAGGGAGATACTGCAGCCCTATAGGCTCACTGGCGTCATGTGGTGCGCTCCTGAGGCTCATGGGACATGTAGTCCCTTCAAAGAGCCTTCCCTGTTTGGCTAGTGCTGAGCACGCTATCACTGTGCATGCGCGATCACCCTAATGGCCGCCGCATCTCTCTCTGCTCTGCGCATGTGCGAGGGAAAACATGGAGGCACCCTGTACAGTCGGGCCGCCGCGGAGCCTCTGGAGCACCGGTGTTCTCCCTGCTCGTCCCCCACCCTCTAGAAAGGCTGGCGGGTCATCCCTGACAGCACGCGCGATTCCCCCGCAGTGGAGGTACAAATGAGGGGGAGGGCCAGGGGAACACCACTACATTTTCATAAGTGTGTGTTTTATTGTATGCGGGTCCTGTAGCGGGGTTATTCTACATCATAGAATCCTGTCCAGTGGAGGCACTACTGACTGAACATCGACTGAGGTATACCCCAGGTTCCCTGTAGCGGAGACACAGATCTCCTGTGCACCACAGGTATTGCACCATATACACACACCATAGCCACACATCTCTCAGGGGGTGGGGAAAGTGCGCTATATATATATATTTTTTTTTTTTACTGTATATGTGTATATATGTGTATATATGTGTATATGTGTGTAACCCATCTCCCCCCCCCCCCGGTCGCAGATCGGACCCCTAGGGTGTAATGAGGGTTGGCTACATATGTACTGGTGGTGCATACCTGCTGGTAACAGGAGGGCCTGAGTCTCCGCGATGGTATGGGGGACAACAGAGACAGGCTTCTGGGGTTCTTGCCTTCATTCTTTAGTAGTGCAGCGCCTCCATCTCTGGCAAGCCCTATAAGGGTAGGGTAAAATCCTTCTAGAGAAGCCCCCGCAATAGGGCGAGAGATTTCAGTCTCAGTCTCTTTGTAAAAGTATCAAGTATTTTTATTGTACAACAGCTCACAGCAACAGCAGCAGATCATATACAATGGTCTCTTCCTCCTCCTCCTTCTCCTCCAAACTGTACCCCTTTAGGATGGGCTGTCTGGGGATCTCACTGCTCCCCGCTCCCACCCCAAGGTGCAGACACTCAGGGTGGGGCTAGCTCTCCCTCATTCTCTATGCAGGGTGAGGGGCATTGGTCCACCACTGTTCTTTCAACTCTACTCAGGCTGGCCTGAGCTCCTCCAACTGTAGGGCCTGTCTCTCCTGGAACTCATTCCTCCCGATCCCAGGACATAACTCTCTCTTCTCACTCCCAAGACAGAACTCACTCTAACACCTACTGCCACTGATAGGATCAGGCAACTAACTTTAGACAGCCCCACCCCTCATGATGTCAGCAGGCCCCTCCCCTGTGTCTCTTGCCTTCCACACAGAGTCAGGGGGCCTACCTGCACCAATCAAGGCAGGGCTTGAAGCGGGGGAAACCCATGATAACTACTGGCGGCCTGCCCTTAGCAGGACTTACCCCAGTAGGAGGATAGATATATAGCCCTATTTATTACCAGGGCTACATGTGTATATACATATATATGTATATCTTTATTTATATTGTATCATCCAGTTACGTAGCGCTTCACATCAGTAACACATGAGACATAATAATATAACACAATGGGAATAAGCACTTCAGACATGAAAGTAACAATAAGAAAAGGGAGTCCATGTCATGAAGAGTTTACAATCCAAGTGGTAAGTAGAGAGAACTTACAGAGACAGTAGGAGGGTGAAGGAAAATCTGTTATTTCCTCCCCGGGCTTCAGAACCGAGAGGAACTTTTCCTCTGCCAGGTACACTGAAGCCTTGTGACTGGATACACTATCTGCACCTGTTTGCAGCAGACTTCCCCGGGAAGCTTCCACGCCCTGCAACTGTTATCTTCGATCTTTGATGAACCTTATCAGGCCTGGAAGACGAACGAAATGAAACGTAACGCACGCCAGGTTTCAAATCCTTTGTCTCAATTTATTACTCATAGGGTAATGACTTTTATACAGAAAAAAAAAGATATTGGTTAGAGGCGTAACATAGGCGTATCATAGGCGTGACATAGGCGTATACTAGGTGTGTCTTGGGCGTAGCTTTGATTAGAGGCGTGATTTAGGGGCAGGACATATTAGTGGCGTGACTTTTGAGACATGTCCTTTCCAATACAAGCAATGTTCTGAATACATAGCTTATTCATTGTCTGTTATCAAAAGAGACCTTGAGTCTTAGCAACTTTATTACACTATTTTGCTTCTTGCAGAGAACCATTCTATTATATTCTACTAAAACACCAGGAAATTGACATCATAAAAGTATCTAGTAATATCCTGACCAGAAAGAAAGGAAATGCAATTTTGGCAGAAACTGAGTGCATTTAGGAATTATATTTCAGCAAAAGGCTGACTACAGAATCTTAACTAGTTATGACCAGACAAAATGGAAGCTTAACATGAGTGTAGATTCTGGCCTGACATACTGGTCCTAACAGAGGGTGTTATTGTACTGTAAGTGCATCAGCAAGGGGTCAAGGTCTGTGCATCTGAGATGTATAGCATACAGTGGCAATGGATTTTATACTTGGTTCTTGCAGCACTTACAATATGTATGCTCCTATTTGTATAGGGTTGGAAAAAATCCTTAACTTTCACTGCAAAATGGTGAACAATCTTCCAAAAAAAATCTTTAGAAATACATTTGTGAATATCTGAATTTCCTGAAAAATGTTCATGAAGAAAACTGTGTAAGACATTTGCTCATTTCAACCCTTAAATCAATAATATGAATGGTGGAAGGTTTCTGTAGTTGCATAACTGCATTAGTCAAGTCTGTAGGTGCCCATCAAAATATTCAATGTTAAACTTTTCCAATCAAGAACTTCTTTGGGTCCTGAAAAAATGTCTGATGACAACTTCCTTACCAAGGAGTCTGTACTATTCTTTGTGGGTTTATAAAGCAGTAAAGCATTTACAATTACAATATATGTATATTTATGAGAGAGAGAGAATACTGGATATAATGTATTAAATGCTAGGTAGGATTACACCAAATACTGTATATTGGTTTACAAGATTTGATCAAATAGATTTCTTTCTTTACATCGATTCAGTGCCATAATGGGCAATCAGTAATTACATTATTACAATAATTGTTTCTATTGTGATCAAACTAGATTATATTTGTATTGTACAGTACATGTATTTTATGTATTCATTTTATAGTATTGCATATATTGATATAATAAGACTATATTTGTATTGTAAATTGATTTTGTGTATTAATGTAATAATTTTGTTTTGTATTCATGTTTTATTGATATTGAGATGCTTATGGAACTACTACACAAATTCAATTATTTACTACATTAGAGTCAATATATATATTTTTTAAATATATACTGTATTTAATATATATATATATGTCTATATTATTCAAAATTGCTTTATATTTTAATTATTTTTATTAAGTATAGGAAAATCATTTATATATATATATATATATATATATATATATAGAATCCAATGCACAGACGGCACACCATATGCAAGTAAATAAGTTTTGGTGCTTATCCCATAAAGCAATAACCGACCATACGATACCGATTGCAACACGACATCAAGGGACAGCACGCAGGTAAGTAAATCAAAAATGTTCTGTATTTGATAGAAGACACAAAAACCGACCCCCAGTGACCACCCCAGTGACCACCTCGCACCACCTTGAGAAAGGTCCCACTGGGGGACCGAAACGTCGTTTTTTGTGTCTTCTATCAAATACAGAACATTTTTGATTTACTTACCTGCGTGCTGTCCCTTGATGTCGTGTTGCAACCGGTATCGTATGGTCTATATATATATATATATATATATATATATATATATATATATATACATGTGGAGGTATCAGTACCGTGTTAGCCGAGCTTCAATAATCAAAAAATAAATAGATGATACCGTTCTGTGGCTAACGAAATGCTTTTATTTGTGCGAGCTTTCGAGATACACTGATCTCTTCTTCCGGCGATGTTACAATGAATGAAGCTATCCAAAAGCTATCCAATAGACACTGTTTATAGTATAGCTTTTGCTTGCTTCATTCATTGTAATATCGCAGGAAGAAGAGATCAGTGTATCTCGAAAGCTCGCACAAATAAAAGCATTTCGTTAGCCACAGAACGGTATCATCTATTTATTTTTTGATTATATATATATATATATACACAGTGGTCGACAAGTCACCCAAAAATCTAGTCGCCGAACCAAAAAATCTACTCGCCACTTAACCCTGCCCCCAGCCTGCCCTTAGCCCCGCCCCAGCCCTGCCCTTAGCTCCGCCCCCAGCCCTGCCCTTAGCCCCGCCCCCAGCCCTGTTTTTTAAAAAAGAAATTGAATAAATTCCTAGTAAGAACATCATTCGTTTTTGACACAGCAGTTTATTTATTGTATTACATTTATACTTTACTACAATTAGTCCTTGTTACATAATTACTTGTGTGTGTGTGTGTGAGTAAATGTCGGACCTAGAAAAAAAAGCCAGATGTGAATGACTAGTTTCCTGAACCCCTTATCCAGTGCCTGGACGCCCCCGCTTCACAATATCTAAAGCAGTAATCCCGGCTGGGATCTTACCTGATCTGCAGCCCCTCAATGTCAAGCTACTACTCTCATTCCAGCAATGTTATACATTGGAGGGGTGGTGTTCCCTTCCTGTCTTCTGGGATAGGCAGGATTCTGATGTCTGTGGTGTGAAGCTCGAGTCAGATCTGGAAGAAAGCAGTATAGGTTATTTTGGTGTAGGTATAGGTCAGTTAAGATATACAGGGTAAATAAGATATCCAGATCAGAGTGTGAGAGAGTGTGGGTGAAAGAGAGAGAGAGAGTGGGTGCGAGAGAGAGAGAGAGAGCGAGAGGGTGCGAGAGAGAGAGTGTGGGTGAGAGATAGGGTGATCAGATTTTCAAAATGAAAAACCGGGAAAATTAAAAAAAATATTTATAAAACAATGTACATCACGTCACGCCCCCCGTTGCCATGACAACGAGACACTGATGTCAGGTGGTGACATGTTGCGATGACAATGTGGCATCACGTGATGCCTCGTCACCATAATGCATCCCATTGTCATGTCTACTTGATGCCGCGTGACTTCACTGAGCATCTCGTTGTTATGGCAATGGGCATTATGTGACGCAGTGATGTGACGTCCGTGACGACGGATTTCCGGCCTGCAGTCCAAAGACACCACGAGGACGCCGTCAGGAGCTCAATTAGCTAAGGTCTGTGTGCTTTACCATCTAGCCCTGGACCCTTTCCCTGGTAACACTCTAGGGGATCGCTAATGACCTTCTGATCGTGGGGTCCTGTTTAGCAGACCTGACCCTCTGTGGTTGTCACGAACCATTAGATCTATGTGATCTTTACCTGTATGTGGTGTTATATGTTTTGTCATTTTAACATATAAAGATTTTGTGTACTAATTTAGGTTTTATTGTGTTTCCTTCTATGCGGTCCTATTTTTGTGTTTTATGGGATTAAGAATGTAGACAGTGATTCCCAAACTTTTTTGTTTGGAGGAACATTTCGAAAAATCTCGGGATACCCCTATCTGGCTGACACATATTAGGCTGCATTAATAGTGCTGGCGATGTTGCGTCAAAACAAATGTATTGACACCGTCGCGTGCCCTTATAGTAGGAGTGACAGGACGGCGCGACGGCTTGATCGCAATCGCTGGAAGTCACTTCAATTTGATTTTTCCAGTGACCACAGCATGATGTCAGCGTCGCCGACACTATAAGCGTGGCCTTAGGCTGCGCTTATAGTGCCGGGGACGCGACATCACGGCAAAACAAATGCATGGCCACCGACACGTATAGTAAGCGCGGCAGAGCAACGCAAATTTCTGAAACCGGTCATATTTGATTTTCAGAGGCTGTCGCCACATGTGACAGCCTGTGAACCAAAGACCTGGTCGCCCCCGATGTGTTATGCCTGTGCTGCCCGCAGACCAGACCCGTCCCAGGTGCTGAGGTGGGACGTAGGGATACACGCACCCGCAGCAAAGGGAGCGCGTCCGGAGTGTGGTGTTAGTGTTGCCAGGCCAGGTATAGTAATGAAGACAATACTTGCCGGTACCAGTAGTAGAGGAGGAGTAGTTATTGCCGTTGCCAAGATCAGGGATAGGAGAGTTGCGGATGATCGAAGGTATAAGCCGTGTTACAGGGATGCCAGAAGTTACGAAGTCCAAGTAGAGCCGAAGTCGAGAGCCAGAGGGGGTAGTCGTCCAATCCGCGTCTATACCTGAGGAGGGGCGAGGAGCCGTGGAGGCCGGTAAGGCAGGATTGTTTTGTGTGTCCAGGGGCTCCCTGCGGAGAGGGAGTGCTCCGTGTGGGAAGCAAGGAGAACGCCGATTCCTGACAGTACCCCCCTCTTCAGGAACGGCCTCAGGACGGTCCAAGAACGGTTTCTCTGGAAACTTTTTCCTGAAGAACTTAAGAAGGGCCGGGGCATGAATGTCCTTTGAAGGTACCCAGGATCTCTCTTCAGAGCCAAAGCCCTTTCACTGCACCAAGAACTGAAGCTGACCCCTTGATAAACGAGAATCCAAAAGAGAGTGAACTTCGTAGTCCTCGTTATTTTGTACAGTAATGGAATCCGGTTTACGAGTCTGATTCGGAAAGAAGTGACTGGAGATGAATGGTTTTAAGAGGGACACATGAAAGACATTGGAAATCTTCATACTGGGTGGTAGTTGGAGCCGGAATGCCACAGGATTGATTTGTTCACAAATAGGGAAGGGTCCCAGGAACTTAGGTGCCAGTTTAGGAGATGGTACCTTGAGGTGGATATTCCTAGAGGAGAGGAATACCAAATCCCCTGGTTTGTAACTGGGCGCTGAACGACGACGACGATCGGCCTGTAGTTTTGATCTGCGGGAGGAGTTGAGAAGGGTAGACTGAATCCTGGACCATGCGGTTTGGAGGGAAGAAATGCGTTCATCTACGGCTGGTACTCCAGAAGGAATGTTGGGGATGGGAAGACAGGGAGGGTGGAACCCATAATTTATAAAGAAAGGTGACTCCCGGGTGGACTCGTTTTTGCAGAATTGACGGCATACTCTGCCCAAGAGAGGAGTTGAGCCCAATCATCCTGGAAATCAGATATAAAACATCTCAGGTACTTCTCCAGGGATTGATTGATTCTCTCCGTTTGTCCATTTGACTGAGGATGAAAGGCGGAAGAGAAGGAAGAAGAGATGCCCAATCTCTTCGTGAAAGCTCTCCAAAATTTGGATATGAACTGAGAACCTCTGTCAGACACAATGGACAAAGGGATCCCATGAATCCAAAAAATCTACTCCATAAAGATATCAGCAAGGGCAGGGGGAGGTGGGTAATCCTTTAAGTGGAATGAAATGGGACATCTTCGAGAACCTGTCCACGACCACCAAGATAGTGTTCATTCCTCTGGACCTGGGCAACTCCACGATGAAGTCCATCGAAATGTGGGACCAGGGGCGGTCGGGAACTGGAAGGGGTAACAGAAAACCCTGAGGCTTTTGACGGAGAGTCTTGCTTTGAGCGCACGTGGGGCATGCGCAGGTAAACTCCAGAATATCTTGAGACATCCTTGGCCACCAGAAATTCCGACGAATGTGATCAGTAGTCTTCTTAAAACCTGGATGACCTGCAGATTTAGAGGAATGTCCCCAAGACAGGACCTCTGGAACAAATTTGGATGGTACAAAGAGTTTGTTGTCGGGAATGACCAAGCCCTTGGAAATGCGTCTCTGGGAGTGCAAAATCTTGTCAAGATTCTTGAAAGTAGTCGTGGCGAGAATCCTCTCATGTGGAAGGATAGTCTCCAACGATTCCTCTGGCCTCTCTTCAGAAGAATGTATACGGGAGAGTGCGTCTGCCTTTACGTTCTTGGTCCCGGGAATATAGGACAGGTGAAAATCAAATCGAGAAAAAAAAAGAGCCCAACGAGCCTGTCGTGGACCAAGGCATCGAGCGTTCTCTATGTAAAGAAGGTTCTTGTGGTCCGTGAGAATAGTAAACGGCTCTTTTGACCCCTCCAGCAGGTGTCTCCACTCTTGAAGAGCCATCTTAACGGCCAGAAGTTCCCTGTTACCCACGTCATAGTTCCTCTCAGCAGACGAGAATTTCTTGGAAAAATGTGCACAGGGATGTAACTTATCTTGGGGCGTGGGTCTCTGGGAAAGAACGACACCAGCGCCGCAATCAGAAGCGTCGACCTCCAGGACGAAGGGAAGTTCGATATTGGGATGACGGAGAATAGGTGCGGATATAAAAGCTTCCTTGAGTGTCTCGATGGCGGAGATGGCCTCGGGTGACCAAGCAGAAGGATCAGCTCCTTTTTTGGTGAGCGTAGTGAGGGGTGCCACAATGGTGGAAAAACTCCGTATAAACTTACGATAGTAATTAGCGAACCCTAAAAAACGTTGTATGGCCTTGAGAGAGTTGGGTCTTGGCCATTCAGTGACTGCTTGAAGTTTACCGGAGTCCATCATAAACCCCTCATCGGAAATGATATACCCCAGGAACGGAGTAGAGGTCGTATGAAAGGTGCACTTCTCCAGTTTGGCGTACAAATGGTGTTCACGGAGACGGGAAAGGACGTAGGAGGTGTGGCGTATATGGTCCTGGAGATATTTGGAAAAAATCAGGATATCATCCAAGTATACAATAACAAAAATATTGAGTACCTTACGAAAGACGTCGTTGATGAAATCCTGGAAGACAGCGGGAGCATTACATAAGCCGAAAGGCATTACTAGATATTCGTAGTGTCCACTACGCGTGTTGAAGGCCGTCTTCCATTCATCCCCCTTCCTGATGCGCACCAGGTTATAGGCACCACGTAGATCCAACTTGGAAAAAATCTTGGCCCCCTGTAATTTATCGAACAGTTCGGTAATAAGGGGAAGGGGGTAACGATTCTTAATAGTGATGTGATTTAAACCCCTGTAGACGATGCAAGGCCTCAACGACCCGTCCTTTTTCTTGACGAAGAAAAACCCAGCCCCTGCTGGGGAATTGGAGTGACGAATAAAGCCTTTCTTGAGATTCTCCTGGATATATTCATCCATAGCGTGAGATTCTGGTAACGACAAGGGGTAGGTCTTGGACTTGGGTAGGGAGTAACCTGGAACTAGATCGATCGGACAATCGTAAGTCCTGTGTGGCGGCAAGAGGTCTGACTGTACCTTATTGAAAACGTCCCGGAATTGATGATAAACGGAAGGTAGAATAACTTTGGGAACAGAGGTTTTGGCCAGCAGTTGATGAGTCTCGCCTGACCTCGGCCTCCAGGAAATGGGGGCAGAGGAAGTCCAGTCAATGAGAGGATTGTTAAGCTGTAGCCAAGGAATAACAAGGGTGATGGGTATACAAGGAGCGTGAATGGTATCGAGAATTAAGATCTCCTTGTGCAGATGTGAGGACAGAAGCAAGGGAGCCGTCTCTAAGGAGATGTGGGCCGGGGTAAGAGGACATCCATCGATACCGACGAGTGCGATGGGAACCTTCTTTCTTACGAGTGGTATGCGGTTTAACCTGGCGAATTCAAGATCCACAAAGTTTCCTCCAGCTCCTGAGTCAATGAAAGCGACGGTAGAAGTCTTGAACCTATCGCCTGAAAGGGAGACTGGAAATGTAAGTTTCTTAGGGAGTTCACCTTTAGAAAGGGGACGTGGAGACATTATACCCAGAGAGAGCCCCTCTGTACTCACTGGGTGTTTCCGTCCCGGACGCAGTGGGCACTCCCGAACTAGATGTTCCATAGATCCGCAGTAGAAACACAATCCCCCGGCGTGGCGGAACTGCCGTATCGGTGTGCGGATGCGTTGTACCCCCAATTGCATTGGTTCTGGCAACTCCAGTGCAGGAGTGTTGCTGGGAGTACTGGAGAACGGAACTTGAAAGTTATGGACGCGAGTGCGCTGACGCTCTGAGCGGCGTACCTGGATACGTTGATCCACTCGGACAGCCAAATCAATGAGGACCTCCAATTGATCCGGCCTGGATTGGCGAGAGAGTTCATCCTTGATGGGATCTGCCAGGCCTTGCCAGAACACGGAGACGAGAGCCTCTTGTCCCCAGTTAGTCTCGGCTGCTAGAGTCCGGAATTCCACAGCATACTGCGTCACCATTCGCCGTCCCTCAGTGATCTGGAGGAGAGAAACAGATGCCATCTCCCGACGAGCGGAAGAATTGAATACTTGTTGAAACTCGGCTTTAAATGCCGGGTAATCTTGGGTAAGGTCAGAACGTCGCTCCCAAACCGGGGAAGTCCAAGCCAGGGCGCTGCCAGTGAGGAGGTTATAAATGTAGGCTACCTTCTTGCGATCAGTATTGTAGAGATGGGGAGCCATTTCAAACTGCACCTCACACTGGTTTAGGAAACCCCTACATTCTTGCGGTTCACCTGCATAAGGCTTGTGGGGAGGAATCCTTACATCTGAGCTGCTAACTGCGCTTGCGGAGTGGGGTCTTACATCTGGCGGGGTCGCGGTCAGTACCCTGTCTGAGAGTACTGCGACCTGGCGTGTAAGTGTCACAATTTGATCCGCCATGGCCTGGTTATGCTGAAGCAGATTAGAGAGAAACTGTTGAAGTTCGGTCTGGTCTGCGCCTTGTGGGCTCAACATAATTTTATGCCGGTGCTGCCCGCAGACCAGACCCGTCCCCTGTGCTGAGGTGGGACGTAGGGATACACGCACCCGCAGCAAAGGGAGCGCGTCCAGAGTGTGGTGTTAGTGTTGCCAGGCCAGGTATAGTAATGAAGACAATACTTGCCGGTACCGGTAGTAGAGGAGGAGTAGTTATTGCCGTTGCCAGGATCAGGGATAGGAGAGTTGCGGATGATCGAAGGCATAAGCCGTGTTACAGGGATGACAGAAGTTACGAAGTCCAAGTAGAGCCGAAGTCGAGAGCCAGAGGAGTTAGTCGTCCAATCCGCGTCTATACCTGAGGAGTCACTGAGAGAGTAGTCAAATGCTTCCATACAGAGATTATGTCGAGCGACGAGTGATGGAAAGCACAGGCATAATAAAGCTGGGCAGGCCAATGGGAAAAGGGGGCAGGCCTGGAGGACTGCAAGGAGTCTTCCCTGATAGGAGGGAGGTGTTACAGCCCAGCTGAGTGTACTGCACCGACACACTTTATTCGAGCAAATACCCAGTATGTACCTGGCAGATACCTGGAATACGCCGCTCCTCACCTCTGACAAGCCCCGTTGCGTTTGCCTTCCCAGCCTGGGTTCATGCCTGGCTGATGGGCGGCTGATCTGTTAAATGATAATGATTAGGATTTAATAGGCTGCAATGATTCACGTGTCTACCAGATGGCATAAATTCATGAATTGTAATGCAATATATATATATATACTGTGCAGTATTGCAGCCAGCGGGAATAAAATGCTTCAATCCCTGCCTGGAAAATAACCCAATGCACTCGGGCAGAAAACAGTCACAAACCTCAATACACCCGGGTATACCCGAATTCGTGGGACTAGCCGAGCTCGAATAAAGTGTGTCGCCAGTGTAATCATTGATTTGCATGGAACTGTGTGATGCTTGGGGGCGACGCCTCACTGCAGGAGCAGTGGTTAAAAGTGCTCTGTTAGGCGTGTGCTCTGTAAGCTGGGAATGCAGGCACATAACGTCTGGGGCTGGCGTGCGTGTAGGTGTGCATGCAGGAGGGCGTGGGCGCGCCCGGCGCTGAGCAGAGGAAACGCCGAGGGGAGTGATCCCGCGACGGCGGCAGGGGCGAGGAGCCGTGGAGGCTGGTAAGGCAGGATTGTTTTGTGTGTCCAGGGGCTCCCTGCGGAGAGGGAGTGCTCCTTGTGGGAAGCGAGGAGAACGCCGATTCCTGACACGATGTCGCCGGAAAGCGAATTACAACTTTTGCTAGCGGCGACGGGTGATGTAATCAGTCGCGCGCACTTTAAGCGCGGCCTTAGGTTCATTTCACACCTCACGAGCCTCCTCTATTACCCACCCTCTACCCATGAATTTCTCTCCCCTACGTCTCACTCACTCTCCCCCCCTGCCGCCTCGCATGTATTTATCTCCCGTGTCGTACTCCCTCTTTTGCTCACTCACTCCCCCTCTCTCACTCGCTCCTACCTTCCATCAATTACCCCACTCTGCTCACTCAATCCCTCCATGAAATACATACCAAAAAAAACCCACCCCGCAATACATAATAAAAATACCTGCCCCGCCAATACATATTAAAAAGACCCCCGCCGCCCTAAAACATTTTTAAAAGACCCCCATACATATTTTAAAAAATTGGGCCGCACTGGAGACTTCTGGTGACATCACCATGAATGGCAGGGTAGGCAACGAGCTCCCGACACCCTCCCCACAAAGATAATTTGAAAAGCATACCAAACGAAGCAGATTCCCCCCAAAAGTGGCCAGCACCCTCCCTGAAACTTCAGGGATGGCGGGGAAGCAACAAAAAAAGGCACAGAACCCCATTTCAAAGTTTTTTCAACCAACTCAGCTCCCGATGTAGCCGTCTTCGGAGTCACAAGATGGCGCAGAGGAGCACGAGCATGCCGCAGAGGCCGCACTGCTAGACCAAGTTGCTCCGGCCCATCAAGAACTTAACAAGGAGTTTTTTGAAGTGCTGCTCCTTGAGATGAGAAGGGGGTTTATGGAGGACTTGGAGAAGGTCCTGAGGGATATTCGATCAGACCTGAGCACCCTAACCACGAGAACAGAGGCAGTGTAAGCCCAAATTACCACGATCTTGGTCACACACTCTAACATGGAGGACGACATGACCAGAATGGGGCATGAGATCGCTGCCCTCAAGAACTCCATTGAAGATCATGAAAATAGGGACCGTAGGCAGAACCTACGATTCAGAGGGATCCCCGAGTCAATCCCGCCAGAATCCCTCCAGACCTACCTCAAAAAGCTTTTCCTGAATCTTGTCCCCGATCTAACCGATCATGAACTCCAGCTGGACAGGGCACACAGAGCCCTCGGCCCTAAATCCCCTGATCCTAACCGTCCAAGGGACATGATTGTGAGATATCACGTATATTCTGCAAAGGAAAAGATCTCGGCGGCAGCAAGAAGAGAGGGAGACATCAAAATGGACGACCACACTGTCCAGATATACAGCGACCTATCCAGGTCCACGGTCATGAAGCGAATGGAGATGAAGCCTCTTACGGCTCTCCTTCGTGACCGTGGAGTCTCCTACCGCTGGGGCTTCCCCTTTAAACTCATTGTCCCGAGGAATGGTCGGTTCTACACTATCACGGATCCAGAGGACACTAACGACTTCCTCAAAGCTATCGGCATCGCCCCCCCACGAGGAGAAGAACGTACTACCCGAGCAGCAAGATCCGAACCTGCCGAAACCCCTCGAGCCTCAGAAAGACTCGCTAACCAACGGATCCAGTGAGCCGCACAACCCATGACTGTGCCCCAAAAGGCCCGGTAGCTTCTACGCCCATCCTCGCCAGATGTCCAACTCACCCACACTAACTCTCTCCTGCACTGATTCCTGAACCATTAAAGAGACGACCCAGCTGGTTCTACTCTGCTCCCCCCCCTCTCTCCTCTTCCCCCCCCTTTCCTATCCCCCCCCACCCCCCCCTCTCTCCTCCCCCACCCCTCCCTCCCTCCCTCACCCACTCCCCCTCCCCCCTACCCCCCCCATATCTAGTAATGGGACTCCCCCCCTCGAGTACATTCCCCCCCCCCTTTTTTTCTACTAGCCTTACCCCCTCCTTTCCCTCCCCCCCTCCTGACCTCCCCCCCCTCCTTACCCCCCTCCCTCCTTACCCCACTTCCCCCCCCTCCTCTTCTTACCTTTTCCTTTTTACCCCCACGCATCTGACTACACCACGATCCAGCCGACGCCCAGCCCTCACCGCAACCAAGCCGTCCCAGAGGAGTACCTGATGAGAGATGGCGCCGAGGGTCACTATCTCCAGCTGCAGGACAAGATCACCATAAGCAGATGGCTGTAGCCTAGCGCGTCACATGAACCGATGAGCCCGGTTCTCCGGGGGTGGGGAGACCTTAAAGGACCAGAGTTGTGGAACTGTCCTAACCAGGGCCTACCCCCCCCCCCCCCCCAGGGAGGGTCCGACCCCCCCGATTCTCAACGGCAGAGTCAGAGCAGCTCCAGAACTCTAGCAGTGGCGCAAACCCCGACAACTTTGCGTGGACAGTTGGCGCCCCCTGCTGCAAGCCCCTGAACTCAGGTTGTATAAGCTAAGCCCCCTCCCCCTCTATGTACCCCCCCCCCCGGCTCGGCCCTACAGCCCCCCCCACGCCCTGCTCCAAGTCTGTCTCAAATGAACTATGTATAGCCTATACAGAAAACTTAGCTGTATGCGGTAGGTGCCCCCCCGATCACTCTCAGTTGACACCACCTTCTTTCAGTTCAGGGAATCTTTACAAATGTATCTGCTTAAGGTCATGCTCCAAGTGATCCCCCCCTGCTAATCCCCCCCTCCCCCCTCTCCCCCCCTCTCTCTCCCCCTGCTCCCCCCCTCCCCCCCCCTCCCCCTCCCCTCCCCTTTGTCTCCCTTCCCCCCCTCCCCCCCTCACATTGACTGCAGCAGCACCCTAAGTCTGCCTAAGCAGAAGTCAGAGCCCCCAACGACCCTCCGCACTGCTCAATAGTTGGTATTAATGTGTTGAAAAATCTTACGCATAACCACAAGTTCAAATGAAATGTCAATAACCTGTGATCGATGGGAACCGTTACGCAGGTGATGAAACAGCACCACGCGTTCACAATCTTCAGATCCCCATGAGTCCCCCCTCCTCATTGTGCCCCCCTACCCCTTCTCTCACCTCCCTTCCCCTCAGCCACCCTCCCTCCCCCCTCTCCTTCCCCACTCCCCCCCCCCCCACCTCCCCACCCTTCTCTTCCCTCCCCCGCACGCCAACCGCAGGAGCCCTCTAACTCTGTTTAATCTGAACCTTGCGCTCCCAACGACTGCCTGTGCCGAATAGCAGCGGTTTATCGGGTATAATTAAAATGTGGAAAATGCTCGTAGATGGTAAAGTGTTGAAATGTCCTGTGCATAACCACAGGTCCATATGCTGTATAGGTAACCTGTGGAAAATAAGAACTGATGCAAAGATGATAGAAAAGCACAACCCGGTTATAAATGTCAAATCCCCATGAGTCCCCCCCCCCGACCTCGCCCCTCCCCCCATCCTTGCCCCTCCCCCCATCTTCAACCGCCCTCCCCCCCACTCCCCTCCCCTCTCCCCCATCCTCCCTCCTCCCTGTCCCCCTCCCTCCCCCTCAACCATCTCTCCCCCCCATTCCCTCCCCCTTTACCCACCCCCACATATAGGCAGCGGGAGCACTCTATGCCTGCCTAGGCAGAAACCTGCTTTGCCATGAAGGTACAAAAACACACACCCTCTGGGACCCCCTGTGCTTAACCACAGTCCAACATGATGCATAGATACCTGGGAGCTGCTTCAAAGATGATGAATAAGTGCCATCGACCCCCTCCCCCCCTCCCCCTTTTTTCTCCCCCCCCCCGCATGCCAACTGTAGAAGTTCTCTAAATCTGTTTAAGCAGCACCTTGCGCCCCCAATAAAGGTCTGTGACGAATAACAGCAGTTTAGATGGAATATCTTAGATGTGGAAACTGCTCACTGAGGTTAAGGTGTTAAAATGTCCTGTGCATAACCACAGATAAATATGTTATATAGATAACATGTAATAACTGAGAACAGCTACAAAAGCGATGGGAAAAACGCCACCCGCTCATAAATGTCAGATCCTCAGGAGTCCCCCCCCGTCCCATCCCCCTTCTCCCCCCCTTCCCCCTCCCCCCCACCCCCTGTCTCTCTCCCCCCCCACCCCCCTCTCACCCCCCCCCCTCCAGTGGTAAAATGGAACTGCTATGAAGGTGCAAAAACACACACCCTCTGGGACTTCCTGTGCATAACCACACACTGACAATCCCCCCCCTCACACTCGGAGCCCACCTCTATAGCACTATAGCACTATAGCACTGACCCCCTTTTCCTTGACACAATGGTGGCAAAGGAAATTACTATTGGGCTCCCCGAAAGCCCGCTTCTCTTTCTCCCTATGTGTGTCTACCCCCCCTCCTCCCCCTGCCCCTCTCAACCCTCCCCCCCCCACCCCTCTCCGTTCCCCCACATCAATAAAGATCAGAAGGCAAAAAACAGGCCCATAATCTCCCCCCCCAAAAGGAACCAGACCTCCCCCGTCATGGGAAAAACACGGGGCCCAGACCCTCCAACTCTGGGAACCCCCCGCCCCAAATAATGTCGTCAATCAAAATTACATCCCGTAATGTAAAGCGCCTCAACTCAGTTAAGAAACGTAAACTAGCTCTGCAGGAACTTAAAAAAACCAAGAGCGACATTATCTGTATTCAAGAAACCCACTTTTACTCCAACGACCCTCCCAATACGTTCAAACAGGCCTTCCCTCAGGCCTTCTTTGCTTCCATTAAAAAAAGGGGAGTCGCCATATTGATAAAAAACAATGTCCCCTTTGCCCCTACTAACATAGTTAGAGACCCAGAGGGACGATACTTACTTTTGCAGGGGTCCCTATCTGGAAACCCCATCTCCATCATCAATGTTTATGCCCCCAATGAAAATCAGGTACGCTTCATACAGGACCTCCTAGAATCCCTAGACCAGTCAATACTCGCCTCGCTACTTTTGCTCGGAGACTTTAATATGGTTCTGTCTCCAGATCAAGAGAAGTCTAGCATGCCCTCCACTACGCACAACACCTAGACCCAGCAAAAAGCGAAAAAGTTCAGAGAGATCTTACAGAACTTTATCCTCACAGATATTTGGAGGGCCCAGCACGTAGGCCAGAGGGACTACACGTTCTTCTCGGCCCCACATCAGTCTTACTCACGGATCGACTATTTGCTAGGAACCTCAAATGTTCTCCAGGCAGCCTCCCAGTCCGATATAGGCCCGATCACATGGTCGGACCACGCCCCTGTCGAATTGACCCTCTCTCTGCCTTTTGTTAAGAACACCTCGTATAAGTGGAAACTTAATGATTCCCTACTTAACGACCCACAAGTTGTGGAAACAATCCAGCGAAAATTAGCATCATTCTTTAAAATAAATAAGGGGTCTGTCTCCGCTGCATCAATGTTGTGGGAATCCCACAAGGCTACAATCAGAGGAGACCTAATTTCTCTAGCACCCTACAAGAAAAAAACCAAACTAAAAATTCAGAAAGCATTAACTGACAAGATACTAGCCCTCGAACAACAACACAAAAAGACCCCCTCCAATAAACTACTCAGAACACTTGACAAAACAAGATCTGAGCTAAAACAATCCCAACTAGAAGAGGTAGAGAGAGCGCTCAAGTGGACCAATCAGAGGTTCTACGATAAGGGCAACAAGGCACATAAACTTTTAGCAACAAAGCTAAGAGGTCTTAAGTCAAAAGCCCAAATCACAAAGATCCGCACTAAAGGAGGCCACACTACTTATGTTGAAAAAGATATCGCCCAAGAATTTGCAAACTATTACACAGACCTCTATAACCTACACCCCCCTAATCAAGACCCAAACGCAGTAGATACTGCCTCGCAATTTCTGGCGCGATGTAATCTTCCCTCTCTTACTGAAGAAGAGCTTACAGCTCTGAACCACAAAATCACTAAGGAGGAATTGACTCAAACCATAAGCTCTCTCAAAATAGCTAAAACCACAGGCCCTGACGGCTTTTCGAATGCCTACTATAAAAAATTTGCATCGTCCCTGTCCCCTTACCTGACTGAAATGTTCAACTCATTCCTAGAAGGAGAACCGATCCCGGGCACAATTTCAGCTGCCAACTTAGCCATTATTCATAAGGAAGGAAGGGACCCGCTTCAATGCGGTAACTACAGACCGATCTCCCTGCTTAACACAGACCTGAAACTCTTCAAAATGGAAACAAAAAGAAAACAGCGCACAACGCCAAATAGTGAAGTAAGTAATAGAATTTATTACAATATTAAAGGGGTAATAAATCTGCGTACATCAGATAGAAATAACATGTGCATTTAGTGCATATCACACTGGTTACCACTCTGTAGCTGTAAAACAGGACGGTCTGGCACTCAGCTGTCTCTGCAGGAGCCTCTATGATGGTTCTGGGGCATGGGATCCTTCATGCACTCCTCACACAGCAGGACGCTGCTCACAAGGGGATTCCTTTCAAGCAGCCTGGTAATACTGCAGATTCAGACACTTAGTGGGACCGCTCCTCAACCGGTAATATACTGCCTCCAGGGGAATTCCCCTACAGTCCCCCGTCTCTCCTGTGTAGATTCGCTGCTTTTCCCAGCTGCTATGATCTTAGGGCAGTCCAGAGCTGTTGGAATTGCTCTGCAAACACTTCCGCAACTGCAGGGGCTTACACAGCGTGCCACGATGCCGCTCCGTCACGTGGTGTAGCGGAGTGACGTCACAGTTCTCGTGGCAATGGAGGAATCAATAGGGAGGAAGAAGGAGAGTCCCTTACAGTCTCTTACCGGTGCAGAAATTGCTCAGTTAGCACGGTGGCAGCCAATATAAGCTGATGGTGATACAGATCCAAAGGATGAATATAGGCAAAATGATGGCATTAATACATCCAACATGTTTCGTAGATCTAACTACTTCTTCAGGGAATAATTTGGCCATTACCCAGAGGTCTTAAATACCTCTCAGAGATGTCTCATTGGTCAAACAATTAGAGTTAGACCAATCATCTGAGCTATGGTCAAAGTATTAGGGAAGATTTATTTCTACTTTTAAAACAACAACTTTATTAACAAATAACAATCACATATATAAAAAAACACTAGCATATAATCTAAACCTAACATGAACATAAAACCATGCTGGAATCAAAAGAAACACATTATTAGTATATTAAAAGATTAAAATAGACATCATAAATTCCTTAAGCAATATAAAAAATATATATATATATATATATATAACTAGAAATAGCAGGTAAGCTACAGCAGGGAGAAGGAAACACTTAGCAGTGCCTTATCACTAAATCTAATGAGGACGTGGGCTGGAGGTTTTAATATAATGCCCAAATATCCACATCCTCATTGAGCCCCTTGGGGGACATGGTATCTAGCTTATGTATCCAATAAGTCTCCTTAGAGGATAATGTTTTGACTCTGTCTCCCCCTCTTCTATTAACTGGAATAAACTGAATCCCCTTGAAAGTAAGACTAGAAGGGTCTTTACCATGATGTAATGAAAAGTGTCTTGACACACTATGTTTGTCAAACCCAATTTTAATGTTTCGGACATGTTCCTGGATACGGATTTTAAGGCTTCGTTTGGTTCTGCCTACATATTGGTATCCGCATGCACACTCCAACAGATATACAATATGCGTCGATGTACATAAAATAAAGTCATCAATATTAAAAACCTCTAGTGTATTATTAGATTTAAACGTTTGTTTTACAGGGTGTTGATACTTGCAAATACTGCATTTGCCACAGGTATAGTTGCCTCTTGGTTTGGTTCCAAGCCATTGTTTGGATGATACGGTGTTGTTACATACAAAAACATCACTAGGTGCTAGTATGTTTTTAATATTTTTGGCTCTCCTATATATAAACCGTGGTTTGGTGTCTAAATGAGATCCCAATATGGGATCTTTACACAGTATACCCCAGTGTTTACTAAAAACCTTTTCAATGTCCCTATATACAGAGTTGTAATTGGTAATGAAGGCCACATCTACCAATCCGCCCTTATTTTGTTGGCTCTCATTATTTCTATTTTTAGATCTATTTTGAATCAGCATCTCGTTGCGATCCAGATTACGTACTCTTTTTATCTCTCTGTCTAAAAGCTCTTTAGGATATCCCCTCTCTCTAAATCGTAAAAATAATTTGTTAGCCTGTTTATTAAAAACCTCTACATTGCTGCAGTTGCCTCTGAGTCTGACAAATTGCCCTCCTGGTATGTTTTTGATCCATGTGCTCTTGTGACTGCTATTTGCCATCAGCAAATTGCTGGTATCCACCTCCTTAAAGAAGGTCTCGGTTTCCACAGTGCCATCCACTCGCGAAGTGAGTCTTAGATCTAAAAAATCTATCTGTGTGGCATCCAATTTATGTGTGAACTCGAGATTATAATCATTTTTATTCAAGTCAGCCACAAATGCACTGGCTGAAGCACAATCACCATCCCATACACACAGGATGTCGTCTATGTAGCGCCTCCACACAACGACATTCCTGTGGTGCGGGTTATCGGGCATAATAAACTGTGACTCCCACTTACCCACATACAGGTTTGCGAAACTGGGGGCAAATCTAGTGCCCATTGCAGTTGCGCAAACCTGCAGGTAGAAAGTGGAGAGGAACAGAAAATAATTATGTTTTAAAATAAAACTAATAGACTCAAGAATAAACTCCCTATTTAGTGGATGCAGTGTATGATCATCCTCCAAAAAGGAGTTCACTGCTTCTAGCCCTTTCTGATGAGGTATGTTGGTATATAGGGCTTTTATATCACACGTAATCCATACATATGAATTCTTCCATTGAAAGTCATTAAATAAGTTTAAAACTGCAGTAGAATCTTTTAAATAGGAGGTTAATTTTCCCACATAAGATTGGAGAAAGAAATCCACATATTGGCTAAGGTTGGCTGTCATTGATTGTATACCTTACACGATAGGACGTCCAGGGGGATCAGCCAGAGCCTTATGTATTTTCGGTAGATGATAAAATATGGGGATCCTTGGGAATTCAGAGAATAAAAAGGCAAATTCCACTGTAGTGATAACAGAGAGGGCGAGTGCTCTGTCTAACAGAACCCTCAATTCCTTTAAAAATTCAGCTGTAGGGTCTTTGGATAATTTCACATATGATGATGTATCGTTAAGAAGTCGTGAGGCTTCTTTTTCATAGTCGCACCTATCCTGGACTACTACGCCCCCACCTTTATCTGCTTGCCTTATAATTAAACCTGTATCTTCCTTTAGATTTTTAAGGGCTATTGACTCACTAGCACTGAGGTTGTGCTTAATATCACCTGACTTAAAATTGCGTGATAAAACATTAAAATCATTGATGACCATATTAAAAAATGTATTGATGTGATGACCCTTGGAGTGTGCGGGATAAAATTTGGATTGACTTTTGATGTCAGAATGTCTAATAACCGATTCTGAATCAAGGTTACTTGCAGAAACCAATACGGCCTTGCCTTGATTAATATCCATATCTTGTTTCAGGAAATGTCGCTTAAGGGTAATAACTAAAAACAAAACTGTGCGCTACTACCTAACTACCTATAAAGTTTAAATGTATAAATATATACAGTGCAGTGACTATACCATCAATTTAGTGATAAAAAGTTTATAAAAAATTAAACCACAACTCCCACAGTGAGATAATTATACATTAAATAATAAGTGCCACATAACCGTGTTGGGGATAATGGCGTCTGCAGCTGTAAACGCAGGGGTGGCTCAGCACCCCACACACACTAAGAGAATGGAAACAAAAGAAAACAGCGCACAACGCCAAATAGTGAAGCAAATTTAACAATATATTATAGAATTAAAAAGGGGGTAATATATCTGCGTACATGAAAAAAGTTGGTAAAAGGCACGTAGTGTGTATCACACTGTTTACCACTCGGCAGCTGTTAACTGTAGAATCGGGTGCTTGCTTCCCTCTGCTGATGCAGCTCAGTTGATTCTGGGGCAGGACGTCAGTCTTTCACTCCCAAGGGGATTTCCCTTCATGCAGCCAGGTTCAGCAGCTGGTACTGGGGCTCGGTGAAATCGCTCCTGCTTCCTGGCCGATATGAAGCTGCTCCTGTACCTCGGCAGGTGTATCCTCTGCACAGAGGTTAAAACGCAGCTTGCTGGGGTTCCCTCAGCGTGCCACGATGCCGCTCCGTCGCGGGACGCTGTGTAATTCCCTGAAGAAGTAGTTAATTCTACGAAACTAGTTGGATGTAACATTCTATTGCCTTATATCTGCTTACATTGGCCTTTGTCTATGTATTGGCCTGTCCTGTTTTTATTTCATCCTGTGTGCTGTTTTGGACACTTGTGAGAGACTTTGTAAGACTGTTCAAACTTCCCTATTGAATCCACCACTGCTGTGTAGACAGTGACGTCATTACACAGCGTCCCGCGACAGAGCGGCATCGTGGCACGCTGAGGGCACCCCAGCAAGCTGCGTTTTAACCTCTGTGCAGAGGATACACCTGCCGAGGTACAGGAGCAGCTTCATATCGGCCAGGAAGCAGGAGCGATTTCACCGAGCCCCAGTACCAGCTGCTGAACCTGGCTGCATGAAGGGAAATCCCCTTGGGAGTGAAAGACTGACGTCCTGCCCCAGAATCAACTGAGCTGCATCAGCAGAGGGAAGCAAGCACCCGATTCTACAGTTAACAGCTGCCGAGTGGTAAACAGTGTGATACACACTACATGCCTTTTACCAACTTTTTTCATGTACACAGATATATTACCCCCTTTTTAATTCTATAATATATTGTTAAATTTGCTTCACTATTTGGCGTTGTGCGCTGTTTTCTTTTGTTTCCATTCGCTTAAGGGTAATGTTGCGAGTAAACTTATGTAGATCCTTGAACAACTGGAAGGAGCTTGGTCCACAGGCCTTAGAGAAACTCAAGCCCCTTCCAAGTATGTTCAATTGATCTTTACTCAAAACTGTGGAGGAGAGATTAAAGACCCCTTTATTGGCTAAGGTGTCCCTTCCCAGGAGTACCCTCTTCTTTTGTGTTCTGGTCCCTCCTCGTGTTCCTCGTCTGACACATCCCTTATCTTTCTTTTCTCTTGTGGGGTATTCTGTATATCTTTTACAGTTTTCACCTTCCTCTCCAATCTGGTTCTGATCAGATCTAAAAAAGAAGGTGAATCTGTTGTGGGTTCTAGTCTAACTGGGCGCTTAGGTGAGTATTTGCGAGAGTTCCTGGGTGAGTATATAGATGTTCTTACATGAGGGTCTTTATGTTCGTATTCATAGTTCCTATGTTGGCCCTGTGGCCTTGAACCATATCTAAAGCCCTCAATGTAATTTTTCCCTTTATAATTGGGATTGCGATACCCCTTACCATGGTTAGAGCGTGATCGATCTCTATTTGATCTATCATTTTTATTTGTCCTGCTCTCTCTCTTTTCTTCATAGGTGTGATAGTTCTGTTGCCTGTTTCTTGAATGTGCAGACCCCCTCTTTCTTTCTTATTGGGGATATATTCATCACCTACTACCCTTCCTCTATCTTTTTTCGCCCAGTCTCTCTGTCTCCCTTGCTGATAATCTAGTTTGTCTCTTAAAAAATTATTGTTTTTCGTTTTTAAAAGTTCATCTTCCTCATACGCTAACTTTACTTTAAGATCATGCTCAATCTCTGAGCAATCAGTGTCTATCACTATAGGTTCTAATGCCTTAATCGCTTTCAATATCTCTTTTTCTAATTGTTTGATCTCACGGTTCCTTTCATAAATAATTAACCTAATGAGATCATTAGAACACTCATCCTGGATCCTATTCCACTCCTGCATAAATTTTAAGTTATCCTTAAGTTATCCTTACCGAAGCCCTATATACCAACATACCTCATCAGAAAGGGCTAGAAGCAGTGAACTCCTTTTTGGAGGATGATCATACACTGCATCCACTAAATAGGGAGTTTATTCTTGAGTCTATTAGTTTTATTTTAAAACATAATTATTTTCTGTTCCTCTCCACTTTCTACCTGCAGGTTTGCGGAACTGCAATGGGCACTAGATTTGCCCCCAGTTTCGCAAACCTGTATGTGGGTAAGTGGGAGTCACAGTTTATTATGCCCGATAACCCGCACCACAGGAATGTCGTTGTGTGGAGGCGCTACATAGACGACATCCTGTGTGTATGGGATGGTGATTGTGCTTCAGCCAGTGCATTTGTGGCTGACTTGAATAAAAATGATTATAATCTCGAGTTCACACATAAATTGGATGCCACACAGATAGATTTTTTAGATCTAAGACTCACTTCGCGAGTGGATGGCACTGTGGAAACCGAGACCTTCTTTAAGGAGGTGGATACCAGCAATTTGCTGATGGCAAATAGCAGTCACAAGAGCACATGGATCAAAAACATACCAGGAGGGCAATTTGTCAGACTCAGAGGCAACTGCAGCAATGTAGAGGTTTTTAATAAACAGGCTAACAAATTATTTTTACGATTTAGAGAGAGGGGATATCCTAAAGAGCTTTTAGATAGAGAGATAAAAAGAGTACGTAATCTGGATCGCAACGAGATGCTGATTCAAAATAGATCTAAAAATAGAAATAATGAGAGCCAACAAAATAAGGGCGGATTGGTAGATGTGGCCTTCATTACCAATTACAACTCTGTATATAGGGACATTGAAAAGGTTTTTAGTAAACACTGGGGTATACTGTGTAAAGATCCCATATTGGGATCTCATTTAGACACCAAACCACGGTTTATATATAGGAGAGCCAAAAATATTAAAAACATACTAGCACCTAGTGATGTTTTTGTATGTAACAACACCGTATCATCCAAACAATGGCTTGGAACCAAACCAAGAGGCAACTATACCTGTGGCAAATGCAGTATTTGCAAGTATCAACACCCTGTAAAACAAACGTTTAAATCTAATAATACACTAGAGGTTTTTAATATTGATGACTTTATTTTATGTACATCGACGCATATTGTATATCTGTTGGAGTGTGCATGCGGATACCAATATGTAGGCAGAACCAAACGAAGCCTTAAAATCCGTATCCAGGAACATGTCCGAAACATTAAAATTGGGTTTGACAAACATAGTGTGTCAAGACACTTTTCATTACATCATGGTAAAGACCCTTCTAGTCTTACTTTCAAGGGGATTCAGTTTATTCCAGTTAATAAAAGAGGGGGAGACAGAGTCAAAACATTATCCTCTAAGGAGACTTATTGGATACATAAGCTAGATACCATGTCCCCCAAGGGGCTCAATGAGGATGTGGATATTTGGGCATTATATTAAAACCTCCAGCCCACGTCCTCATTAGATTTAGTGATAAGGCACTGCTAAGTGTTTCCTTCTCCCTGCTGTAGCTTACCTGCTATTTCTAGTTATATATATATATATATATTTTATATTGCTTAAGGAATTTATGATGTCTATTTTAATCTTTTAATATACTAATAATGTGTTTCTTTTGATTCCAGCATGGTTTTATGTTCATGTTAGGTTTAGATTATATGCTAGTGTTTTTTTATATATGTGATTGTTATTTGTTAATAAAGTTGTTGTTTTAAAAGTAGAAATAAATCTTCCCTAATACTTTGACCATAGCTCAGATGATTGGTCTAACTCTAATTGTTTGACCAATGAGACATCTCTGAGAGGTATTTAAGACCTCTGGGTAATGGCCAAATTATTCCCTGAAGAAGTAGTTAGATCTACGAAACATGTTGGATGTATTAATGCCATAATTTTGCCTATATTCATCCTTTGGATCTGTATCACCATCAGCTTATATTGGCTGCCACCGTGCTAACTGAGCGATTTCTGCATCGGTAAGAGACTGTAAGGGACTCTCCTTCTTCCTCCCTATTGATTCCTCCATTGCCACGAGAACTGTGACGTCACTCCGCTACACCACGTGACGGAGCAGCATCGTGGCACGCTGTGTAAGCCCCTGCAGTTGCGGAAGTGTTTGCAGAGCAATTCCAACAGCTCTGGACTGCCCTAAGATCATAGCAGCTGGGAAAAGCAGCGAATCTACACAGGAGAGACGGGGGACTGTAGGGGAATTCCCCTGGAGGCAGTATATTACCGGTTGAGGAGCGGTCCCACTAAGTGTCTGAATCTGCAGTATTACCAGGCTGCTTGAAAGGAATCCCCTTGTGAGCAGCGTCCTGCTGTGTGAGGAGTGCATGAAGGATCCCATGCCCCAGAACCATCATAGAGGCTCCTGCAGAGACAGCTGAGTGCCAGACCGTCCTGTTTTACAGCTACAGAGTGGTAACCAGTGTGATATGCACTAAATGCACATGTTATTTCTATCTGATGTACGCAGATTTATTACCCCTTTAATATTGTAATACATTCTATTACTTACTTCACTATTTGGCGCTGTGCGCTGTTTTCTTTTTGTTTCCATTTCTTAGAGTGTGTGGGGTGCTGAGCCACCCCTAATGTTTATAGCAGCAGACGCCCATATCAACCACACGGTTATGTTATAATTTTAATTATTTAATCACTTATTCACTGTGGTATTGTGGTTTACTTTATTTATATATGGTTTAGTCACTGCACTGTATTCAATTATAATAAGGAGATAGATAGTAGCGCACAGTTTATTTCTGTTTTTCCACTGAAACTCTTCAGCAAGATCCTCGCAAACAGGCTAAACCCTATTCTCCCCAGACTAATTCATATAGACCAAGTGGGTTTCGTGTCAGGAAGACAGGCCTCTGACAACACCCGTAAAATCATTGATATAATTGACCACGTGCATCTCATTAAACTCCAGGCCATGATTCTTAGCCTAGACTCCGAGAAGGCCTTTGATCCGATCAAATGGACCTTCCTCGACCAAACCATGATTAAATTCGGCTTCTCAGGCCCCTTTCTCGAGGGTGTCCGAGCCCTATATCAGAACCACACCGCATATTTAAAACTCCCGGGAGAACAATCCAACCAAATCCATATAAGAAATGGAACCAGACAGGGCTGCCCCCTCTCCCCTCTGCTTTTCGCGATCTCTTTTGAACCATTAGCATCTCAAATTAGAACCGACCCAAACATCAAAGGCATAACAATCGCTGATAAAAACTATAAAATATCCCTTTTCACGGATGACGTTATTCTGACCCTAGCTGACCCACACATCTCCCTCCCTAATCTACAGAAACTATTAGACCAATTCAGTCAGGTCTCAGACTATAAGATAAACATGGATAAATCCGAAGCGCTGAACATATCCCTCCCTGATCCCATCCGGAAGCTTCTGCAATTAAATTACAAGTATAAGTGGAACTCCTCCTACATAAAATATTTGGGAATAAAAATCACTAGCTCGTACAACATGTTGTACAAGGCAAACTACCCCCCCCTATTTGACCAAATCAAGAGAGACCTAGACGCTTGGAACACATACCAGATCTCCTGGTTTGGCAGAATCATCTCCGCTAAAATGAATATCCTCCCCCGCCTACTGTATTATTTTCAGACACTCCCAATCCCAGTCCCCCTAGCCGAATTAAGAAATATACAATCTTATAAATAAAACCTACGTTTTATATGGAAACAACGTTTATCTAGAGTCCCAAGATCGGTACTCTTGTCCGCAAAGACAGGAGGCGGTCTAGGGGTCCCTGACGTGGTTAGATACTACCACGAAGCCCAGCTTAGGCAAGCAGTGGTTTGGAACAACCCACCGAGCTCTGCTTGCTGGCTAGAAGTAGAAACCCACCACGCAGCCCCCATCCCCCTTCCAGTGCTATTATGGTCCCAAGAATACAGAGAAAAACGACCCCAGAGGCTAGAGCTAGGAGCAATGAAATGCACATGGTCCACATGGTTTAAGAACAGAGGGAAATATGGCCTAACTTCATCCCCCTCTAATCTGGGTTCAATCCTACCTTCCTTTATCAAGTGTCGCCTTATGGTGAGTTATATCCTGCACTAAGCAGAGAACACAAACCACAATGTTGCACTCGAAAAAGTCTCGGCCACACTCTCACATATTATGATATGGAGGGTATCGTGAGATTATTATTTATAAAGAAAGGGTACTCAGAGTTTGTATAAGAAAAGGTTTATCATTTATTGTATCACAACAATATTCAGAAATATCAGAAATATCAAAAATATCAGAACAAGCTTCTTATAAGCTAATGGCTAGCAGTTACAGTATGTTACCAATCCATTCCTAACTATGCAGAGATTATAACTAGATATGCATTGTCAATACTCACAAACCAAAAGATATTATGATAGGTCAGCCAGTCCCAGTCTCATCTGTGTGACTTCACACTTAAGTTCGGTTCTCTCTCTCTTTCTGGTCTAACATGGAGTCGGGCAAACCTATTATAGAGTGTATTGTTTACTGCGTACGTGTGTCACGTGTCATGTGTCCATACTCTGTGGTTTGTGACGTATGATGTTTACGAGTCAGAAATTACAGTTAGTGACGTATGATGTTTACGATCTTAGGACTTACAGTTAGTAACCTATGATATTTCATAAGTTACCGTTCAAACCACGGCGTGTTTACCGTTATAAGTTCCCCTTTTATGTCTATGTAACCTGTCCCAATATCCTGCCACTTCTGAGCAAAACAAGCTATTATTTCTAAGACAAGAAAACCAGGATTTTAACAGTATACTCTAAGCTATACTAGGCCTTACAATGATACTATATATATATGTACCTGTGACCTGTATTCATTATGCGTTACAGTGTATATGCCAGAAAATACCTGTAATCCATAACACCTCCCAACTCACCCCCATACTTGGGAACCCAGAATTCCCTCCTGGGTGCTCCCGAGCCCAGTTTGGTCAATTTCAGGACCTAGACATTAGCATGGTTACGGATCTGCAGGAGAATAACGAAGCTCTGTCCTTCCAGGAGCTCAAAACTAAATTTACAGCCCCCAATCTTCCCATATTCAAATTCTTATAGATAAGGCATTTCCTTGGAGCTCTATCCCCGACCTCGAAATTTCCCCCCGCTGACCAGTTTTGAATCCCTCTGTCGTATAAGAGAGTACCAAAAAAGACTAATTTCAGGAATCTACAGAATAATCGAGAATTCCCTCCCCCTACCCACACATACCTACATGCAAAAATGGAGTGCAGACCTTAACACATCAATGGATCTGGAGGACTGGGAGGACGTCTGGGAAGCAGCTTCCAAAACCTCAATATGCACAGTCACAAAAGAAAACATTTATAAAATACTATTTCAGTGGTACCTGACCCCGAGTAGACTGAGCCAGATCTTCCCCGGCACGGTTGACCCATGCTGGAGAGGATGTGGACAAAAGGGTGACATGGCCCACATTTGGGGGTCATGTCCAGAGATCCAGAGGTTCTGGGCTACAATCCAGAGACTCCTGAATGATACCTTGGGCCTAGAGGTCCCCTTGGACCCCCTGACATACGTGCTGGGTAAACCAATAGAGGACCTCCCGGCCCCCACATCCAGGCTGACCTCAGCCATACTCACGGCGGCGAGATGCTCAGTTGCGGCGGCCTGGAAGCAAGTTAAGGCACCCTCGAGAAGGACAGTAGTGAATAGGATAAACATGGTTAGGAACATGGAAAAACTCACGGCCATGCTGAAACAAAAAATGCCCCAATTTTACAACACATGGAAGCCCTGGCCCAACTCAGACGACCTGCCTCTGCCACAGGTTCCAACTATTAACTAAACATAAAGGGATAGGAATGGATCAGAGAAATAACCCTCCCCCCTCCCCCTCCCCCTCCTACTCTCCTTATGTCATACCCATCTATCGTCCCACCCTATGTCTCCCCCTCTTTTTATACTTAAAAACCAGAAAAAGGATTATTGGGACATTCGTTATATTCTGCGGTCATATGCCGATGACTCCACTGTACAATGTATTGAAATGATGTATCCACTGTTTGTAACCTTTACACATGTCTCCAATAAAGGAAAAAACAGTTTGGAAAAAATAAATAAAAAATTGGGCCGCACAAGTAAAATCATCATCGTCATTGTCATCATCATCATCATCCCCATATACCCACCACCTGCATCTCCCATCTCTCTCCCCCCGGCATCTCCCATCTCTCCCCCCCTGCATCTCCCACCTCTCTCTCCCCCCCTGCATCTCCCATCTCTCTCTCCCCTCCTACATCTCCCATCTCTCTCTCCCCCCCTTGCATCACCCATCTCTCTCTCCCCCCCTGCATCTCCCATCTCTCTCCCCCTGTGCATCTCCCATCTCTCTCTCCCCTACGTGCATCTCCCATCTCTCTCCCCCCCTGCATCTCTCATCTCTCTCCCCCCCTGCATCTCCCATCTCTCTCTCTCTCCCCGCCCTGCATCTCCCATCTCTCTCTCTCCCCCCCTGCATCTCCCATATCTCTCTCCCCCCTCCATCTCCCATCTCTCTCCCCCCTCCCCCCTGCATATCCCATCTCTCTCCCCTCCTCCCCCCTGCATCTCCCTCTCTCCCCCAATATCCTACCTCAGGCAGCTGCGGGTTCGGCGGAGGCGGCTGTTTCGGCGGAGGCGGCACTTTGGTATGTGCTCACTAGCAGCAGGCACTGGAGGTGCTGCACTGCTAGCGAGCAGTTGTGAGCGGGCTCTGAGTGGGAGGGAGAGCCGGTGTGCCAAGGGGAGGGCTGGGGGAGCCAGAGTGAGGGCCGGAAAGAGTGAGGGCTGGGAAGAGGGAGAGTCGGGGGAGCCAGAGTGTGGGCCGGGGGAGCCGTAATGAGGGCCAGAAAAGTCAGAATGAGGGCCGGGGGAGCCGAAATGAGGGCCGGGGGAGCCGGCGTGAAAGCCGGGAGAGCCGGGATGCTGTGGGAGAGCGGGAGGCCACGTAGCCACCCCTGCGACTGCTTTTATGTCAAAGCCCCGCCCCCGGCATCTCATCCAATCCCCTGCGGCCCGGCATTTTGAAGTACCGCCCCCGGCATCCCGTCCAATCCCCCGTGGCCCGGCATTCTGAAGTCCCGACCCCGGTATCCCATACAATCCCCTGTGGCATTCTGAAAATACTTACCTGCTGGTGCTGCCGCATGCTCCTCGCCGCCGCCGCCGACTCGCGCAGCGCCGCCGACACAAAAACGGGACCAGGGACCAAATCCGGGACCTTACTGGGACTGACCAGCACCCGGGACAGGAGAGAAAAAAATGGGACTGTCCCGGCAAAACCGAGACGTATGGTCACCCTAGTGAGAGAGAGAGTGTAGGTGAGAGAGAGTGAGAGATAGTGGGAGAGAGAGAGAGTGTGGGTGAGAGAGAGAGTGCGTGGGTGAGAGAGAGAGTGTGTGGTTAGAGAGAGATAGTGTGGGTGAGAGAGAGAGAGTGTGGGTGAGAGAGAGTGTGGGTAAGAGACAGAGAGAGTGGGTGAGAGAGAGAGTGTGTGGGTGAAAGAGAGTGTGGGTGAGAGAGAGAGTGTGGGTGAAAGAGAGAGTGTGGGTGATAGAGAGAGTGTGGGTGAGAGAGAGAGAGTGTGGGTGAGAGAGAGAGATAGTGTGGGTGAGAGAGAGAGAGAGTGTGAGGGTGAGAGAGAGTGTGGGTGAGAGAGAGAGAGAGAGAGAGAGAGAGTGGGTGAGAGAGAGAGAGTGTGGGTGAGAGAGAGAGTGTGGGTGAGAGAGGGAGAGATAGTGTGGTTGAGAGAGATATAGAGAGTGTGGGTGAGAGAGAGTGTGGGTGAGAGAGACATAGAGTGGTTGAGAGAGAGAGAGTGGGTGAGAGAGAGAGTGGGGGTGCGACAGGGAGAGGGTGAAAGGGAGAGGGTGAGAGGGAGAGGGTGACAGGGAGAGGGTGACAGGGAGAGGGTGACACACACACACTCACAGACACAGACACACACTCACAGACACACACACACTCACAGACACACACACTCACAGACACACACACACACTCACCGACACACACACACACACACACACACACACACACACACACACACACACACACACACACACACACACACACACACACACACTCACAGACACGCACACACACACACTCACAGACACACTCACAGACACACTCACAAACACTCAAACTCACACACACACACACATTCATTGAAAGTGAGGGGGCCCACCTGTGCAGCAGTTCATGCCCTTCACATGCGGCCTGCTGGGAAGCCGACTGGGGGTCAGGCTGCCGGGCAGGGGGGTCGGGCTGCCGGGTGGGGGGGTTGGGCTGCCGGGCGCGGGGGTCAGGCGGTCGGGCAGCCGGCGGGGCGGTTGGGTGGGTGGGTCGTCTAGCCGGGTGGGGGGTCAGGTGGTTGGGCAGTCGGGCCGGGCGGTCGGGCAGCCAGGCGGGGGGGTCGGGCAGCCGGGTGGGAGGATGTGACACCAGGCGGGGGGGTCAGGCAGTGTTAGGATGTGCTCACCACAAACGAGACGGGACCACGGTGCTGAGGTGGGAAGGTGGGAACACCACCCACAGCCACGAGGACACGTCTTGAAAGTAGATTGGTCGGGAATTCCGGATCGGGGCAGGAGAGGTACGGTTGGTAGAGAGTGCCGTTAGCCAAATCCAAGGTTAGAGAGAGGGACGTTGTCGTTTACCGTAAGCCAGGATCGGGATGCCAGAGATGCGGAGAGTCGAGTAGCCGTGTGCCGAGTTCGGGATGCCAGAGGTACAGGAAGACGTAGCGGAAGCCGGTTTGGTACACGAGGAGGTCTGTAAAAATAGAACTAGGGAGGCAGAGAATGGTAAAGACAACTGGAACTATGCTCAGCCAAAGAACCAGTGATTTTGGCAGGTATATAAAGGAGAGAGGGTCCAATAGGATTGCAGCCATAAAGGGGTGTGTAGAAGGAGCCAGCTGCAGCAGGGATAGGTCCCTTATGAGTCCCAGGAGATGAGGCATAAAGGGCAGCAATCTGGCTGCATTCAATAGCAGCAACAGTTTTGTTGTCTGTACCTTTAAGACGCGGTTGCGCCTCCGTGTGGCCGCGCCTCCGTGTAGCAGCGCCTGCGGCTGCGTGCGCGGCCCCGCGCCCTGATCCGAGGGCAAAAGAGACAGAAGAACGTGCGCGCGCGCGCACTGTGCAGGAACTCGCGCGCCTCTCTCCGGCGTCCCTGCGAGCCACGAGGGTGTCTCCATAATCCTTACAGTACCCCCCCCTTCAGGGGCGACCTCCGGGCGACCATGATAAGGCTTGGAAGGGTTTTTGCGATGAAAAGCCCGTAGAAGCTGAGGTGCGTGAAGATCCCGGTGAGGAATCCATGAACGTTCCTCTGGACCGAACCCCCTCCAGTGAACCAGGTATTGTACTCCTCCTCTGGAAATTCTTGAATCCAGGACAAACTGGACCTCGTACTCCTGTTGACCCGAAATCATAATCGGAGGTGGAGAAGAAGTTTTCTTGGAAAAGCGAGGGCTGCGAAACACTGGTTTGAGTAAAGATACATGAAAAACTGGTGGAATCTTCATAGAAGGTGGAAGGCGTAGTTCGTAAGCCACAGGGTTAATCCTCCTAACCACGGGAAAGGGACCGAGGAACTTGGGAGCAAGCTTCATGGTAGGAACCTTCAACCGGATATTCCTAGATGAAAGCCACACCGTGTCCCCTGGAACGAACTCCGGCACTTGTCGTCGAAGGCGATCTGCTTGGAGTTTCTGTCTCCCTGTAGCTACCTTCAAGTTCTCCTGTATCTTAGACCACAAAACCCTCAGGTGAGAGACGTGTTTGTCCACTGCTGGCACCCCTGATGGTAGTGAAGAGAAGGGTAACCGGGAAGGATGGAATCCATAATTTATAAAAAACGGAGATTCTTGGGTAGAGTCGCTGCGGAGAGAGTTCAAGGCAAACTCGGCCCAAGGAAGTAGATCCACCCAGTCCTCCTGTGTATCCGTGATGAAACATCGGAGATATTGTTCTAAGCTTTGATTGACTCTCTCCGTTTGCCCATTGGTCTGTGGATGGTATCCTGAGGAGAACTGAAGAGCGATCCCCAACCTTTTGGAAAAGGCACGCCAAAATCTTGACACGAATTGCGAGCCCCGGTCAGAGACAATGGTAGAAGGGACTCCGTGAAGGCGAAAAATCTCCTGAATAAACACATCTGCCAGCCTGGGGGAATTTGGAAGACCCCTCAAAGGAACAAGGTGCGTCTGTTTGGAAAAACGATCGATGACCACTAAAATAGTATTCTTCCCTTTGGACTCTGGAAGTTCCACAATGAAATCCATAGAGATATGACTCCAGGGACGATCTGGAATAGGTAATGGAAGGAGTAGCCCAGCGGGTCTGACACGGGGTACCTTGTTACGAGCGCAAATGCTACATGCTTTGACAAACTCCTCTACGTCTTTAGCCCTCTCTGGCCACCAGAAGGTACGTTGAACCAGATCGTTGGTCTTCCGTATCCCTGGGTGTCCTGCCGATTTAGACGAATGACACCATTCCAGGACCTTCTTGCGGTGTTGAGGTGCCGTGTAGAGTCTTCCCTCCGGAACCTTGTGTCCCCTCGGAGTCTGTGACTGTTCCGACTGAATTTTGCTCATGACCTCAAAGGAGTTGGCAGACAGGATACAACTAGAGGGGATAATAGACTCAAGCTGTTCCTCGGACCTGTCATCCGCAAGAAATTGTCGAGATAGAGCGTCCGCCTTTAGGTTCTTGGAGCCAGGAATAAAAGAAATAAGAAAATTAAATCGTGAAAAAAACAAAGCCCAGTGGGCTTGTCGAGCATTCAACCGACGTGCCCCCTCCAGGTAAAGGAGGTTCTTATGGTCCGTAAGGATGGTAATGGGTGTCTCAGTACCCTCTAAGAAATGTCTCCACTCTTCCAACGCCAATTTGATCGTCAAAAGCTCCCTATTTCCGACATCATAATTCTGTTCGGCGGAAGAGAATTTCTTAGAAAAAAAAGCACAGGGATGCAGTCTGGCTAACAGAGAAGTTCTCTGGGACAGAACAGCCCCAGCCCCAATGTCCGAAGCATCTACCTCCAAGGTGAACGGGAGTCCAGGATCTGGGTGGGTGAGGATGGGAGCAGACACAAAAGCCTTCTTGAGACTCTCAAACGCTTCTTTAGCGGTCACTGACCATGATGACGGATCTGCCCCTTTCTTAGTGAGGGCGGTTATGGAGGATACGGTATCAGAAAAATTGCGGATGAACCGTCGATAATAATTCGCAAAACCTAAAAAGCGTTGCACGGCTTTGAGAGTAGTCGGAAGAGGCCACTCCAAGATAGCTTATAGTTTCTCCGGATCCATTTTGAAACCGGAATCCGAGATAACGTAACCCAAGAACGCCACGGATTTAAGGTGGAACTGACACTTCTCCAATTTCACAAAAAGATGGTTCTCCCGCAAACGTAATAGTACTTGTTGAACGTGTTTAATATGATCTTGAGCGGTCTTAGAAAAGATGAGGATGTCATCTAAATAAACAATAAGAAAAGTGTTGAGAATGTCCCGAAAGATCTCGTTGACAAAATCCTGGAAAACTGCTGGTGCATTGCACAACCCGAAAGGCATAACAAGATACTCGTAGTGGCCGTCATGGGTGTTGAAAGCAGTCTTCCACTCGTCCCCCTCTCGTATCCTTACTAAATTGTAGGCACCTCTCAGATCCAATTTAGAAAAGATGGTTGCTCCCTGGAGGCGGTCGAATAATTCTGGAATCAAAGGCAGGGGGTAGCGATTTTTGCGGGTGATATTATTCAAACCCCGATAGTCTATGCATGGACGGAGAGATCCGTCCTTCTTCTTGACAAAAAAGAAACCTGCTCCGACCGGGGAGGAAGACTTTCTGATGAAACCCCTCTCCAAGTTCTCGGCAATGTAGGTGTTCATAGCCTTTGTCTCTGGGAGAGAGAGAGGATAGGATCTTCCCCTGGGAAGAGGTGCGCCAGGAAGTAAGTCAATGGGACAATCAAACGGACGGTGCGGCGGTAGTACCTCAGAACGTGCTTTGTCAAATACGTCACGGAAATCCCAGTACACAGAAGGTAAGGAGTTGATCTTCTCGGATATGGTAGACACTCCTCCAATCCTCTGGAAAACCCTGGTACATGTCTTGGCACAAGAAGGAGCCCACTGAACCGGTTCCCGATCCGTCCAGTCGATGCGAGGATTATGAAGTTGAAGCCAGGGAAGACCCAAAATCAACTCAGCAGAGGGCGTGTGGATGACATCGAGAGTAATGATCTCTGTATGGACGTCCACGAACTGCAGTAGGAGAGGTACCGTCTGAAGCGTGATAAATGCTGGCTTTAGAGGTCGACCATCGATGGCCTCCAGACCTACAGGCGTCTCCTTGTTGACAAAAGAGATATTGTTCTGTCTAGCAAAAGTTTCATCAATGAAATTACCTGCAGAACCGGAATCAATGAACGCCCGTGCCCGGGTGTGGAACCCCTCTCCAGACAGCATTATAGGTAAGACTATCCTGGTGGGAAGGATGTTTTGGATGATGGAAGAAGTGGTCAGTATTCCCAATGAAACTCTCCCGGATCTCAGTGGGAGCTGGCGTTTCCCGGTCTATGGGGACACTGGGACACGGCGTGAGTGGAATTGCCACAGTACATGCAAAGACCGGCCGTGCGCCTACGTAACTTCTCAGCCGGAGATAGTCTGTTGCCCCCCAACTGCATGGGTTCAGGAATGTCCCCGGAAGAAGGTGACGGAGCCACGAAGGAGGGTGCAAGAGTTCTTGGAACCCGTAAACGATAATGAGAACGTTCGTATTTACGTTCCAGCAGGCGTTGATCCACCCGAATAGCCAGAGCGATTAAGTCCTCTAGGTTAGTAGGACGATCTCGTGCAGCGAGCTCGTCCTTTAGGGTCTCCGATAATCCTTGCCAGAACGCGGAAGATAGGGCGTCATCGTTCCAACCCGTCTCAGCAGCAAGAGTGCGAAACTCCACCGCATATACAGCAACCGAACGGTCTCCCTGGTTAATGTGGTGAAGAGCAGAAGCTGCCGTTAACTTCCGTGCTGGTGTATCAAAAACTCTTCGGAATTCCTCAACGAAGAGATCGATGTCCTGTGTGAGCGCCCCTTGTTGCTCCCAGATGGGAGAGGCCCATGCCAGTGCCTGGTCGGTGAGAAGGGAGTAGATGTAGCCAACCGTGGAGACAGAAGACACAAAGCGAGAGGGAGAGAGACGAAACTGTACAAGACATTGGTTAATGAATCCCCGACATCCTTGAGGATCCCTCGCATAATGTCTTGGTGGCGGAATACGTGGTTCCGGAGTGAACGGAGATAACGAAAAAGGATTAGGCTGTGCAGGGGGTGCCACGAGTGGAGATTGCCGAGTGAGGGTTCGGACCTGAAGAGTAAGAGAGTGGAGGCTTTGCTGTATGGTATCCATCCGTCTATCGGATTGCTCCAAATAAGTCTCTAATCTGGTAAACAGAGCAGAATGGGCATTTAAAGTCCGCTCCACCTCAGCTTGGTCCATGTTTGTTGGGCTGAGCATAATGTTAGGATGTGCTCACCACAAACGAGACAGGACCACGGTGCTGAGGTGGGAAGGTGGGAACACCACCCACAGCCACGAGGACACGTCTTGAAAGTAGATTGGTCGGGAATTCCAGATCGGGGCAGGAGAGGTACGGTTGGTAGAGAGTGCCGTTAGCCAAATCCAAGGTTAGAGAGAGGGACGTTGTCGTTTACCGTAAGCCAGGATCGGGATGCCAGAGATGCGGAGAGTCGAGTAGCCGTGTGCCGAGTTCGGGATGCCAGAGGTACAGGAAGACGTAGCGGAAGCCGGTTTGGTACACGAGGAGGTCTGTAAAAATAGAACTAGGGAGGCAGAGAATGGTAAAGACAACTGGAACTATGCTCAGCCAAAGAACCAGTGATTTTGGCAGGTATATAAAGGAGAGAGGGTCCAATAGGATTGCAGCCATAAAGGGGTGTGTAGAAGGAGCCAGCTGCAGCAGGGATAGGTCCCTTATGAGTCCCAGGAGATGAGGCATAAAGGGCAGCAATCTGGCTGCATTCAATAGCAGCAACAGTTTTGTTGTCTGTACCTTTAAGACGCGGTTGCGCCTCCGTGTGGCCGCGCCTCCGTGTAGCAGCGCCTGCGGCTGCGTGCGCGGCCCCGCGCCGTGATCCGAGGGCAAAAGAGACAGAAGAACGTGCGCGCGCGCGCACTGTGCAGGAACTCGCGCGCCTCTCTCCGGCGTCCCTGCGAGCCACGAGGGTGTCAGGCGAGGCAGCAGGTGAGTGGGAGAGACGCCGTGAACGGCGTGTCTCCATAATCCTTACAGGCAGCCGGACTGAAAGATGTGACGCCAGGCGGGAGGTCGTGCACCCGGATGTGAAGCAGGGCGGGAGGCTCCAATCAGTGCCTCAGCAGAGGCTGCCTCCTCAGCTCCTTGATGCTGTGTGACGTCTTGATGTCACGAGCGTCATGTTGGCATGGAAAGTAGCGTCTGATGCCGCGCGGCCATTGCAGTTGGAGAAGAAGGAAAATATGCCCGTAGAAGCGCGAAAATTGTGTGCGCTGCTTGGGCGGCCATGAGTGGTCGCCACGGGGTCAAATCCAGTTGCCCGGGGCGTGCAGGCGACCGGATTTGACAAACACAGTATATATATATATATATATGAAAAATCAGATTCAGTTGGCACATTGTAAACAATGAAAAAAATGCTGATGCTTGTCCCATATGCACATGTAAATAAATAGATTTTACCAGATTGGAGTCCGGAAAAAACGAGACAGCACACAGTCCAGTAAGTCCAATAGAACTGTATTCAGTGAAACATGGCACCACCTCCAACGTTTCGATCAACCAAGCGTGACCTTCCTCAGGAACGTGCACGTCCCTGATGAAGGTCACGCTTGGTTGATCGAAACGTTGGAGGTGGTGCCATGTTTCACTAAATACAGTTATATTGGACTTACTGGACTGTGTGCTGTCTCGTTTTTTCCAGACTCCAATCTGGTAAAATCTATTTATTTATATATATATATATATTCCATGTTGGGATTTCAATTTGGATCTCTGTGAGTACTGTATGATGATACGGTTAACAATTAGGGAAATAAATAGGCTGGAGGAATATCAGGAATTAACCCTGATGATGGGGTGTTAACTGCGAAATGCATGGGCCTGAAGAAGTGGAGAAACAGATAGCAATGACAGCCTGCAAGTGGCACCAGAAAGGAAAACGGATGTCATGTGTGGACAGTCCGAGTCATACCAGGCACTCGTGTGACTTCTCTGTCAATACCAGTTTGCTGTTTTCTACCATTCAAATGTGTGTTCAATTATTTTTATAGTGAGTGTTTTTAATCTCACAATAAGCCAATTTTACTTGGTAAAACCCTATAACGCTATTGTCATATTTCTTTTCTTCTGTTCTCCAAATTTTATTGAAGAATAAGTGAATCTAAAACCATGCATCTCTTCATGAATACACAAGAGGACTGTGACAGAGCGGCCTGTAGGCAAGGTTAGTTAAGAGACCATACATGTATTTTTCTGTGAACAAAAACATTGAGTGGTTTACTTCTCCACAAACAACAAAACATTGGGTACACTCTCCCTTTAAGGCAAAACACAATGCATAAAAAGAAAGCCTAATCCACTTTGGAGAATAAACAAATAGTACATGCCCTAACTATCTGACTGGCTGGATTGGCCAGTTTCCAGTCCAAAACACATAGCATATTATCAGGGAAAAATGTCTATGAAAGTTATGTTAGTATGCTAGTCCGCGCCTATGGTTTCTCCAGACAAACTTCAGATGCAGGCGTTGCAGTCCTGCTGATCCCTTGAGGGTCCAACCTCTGTCAGGTTCCTGGGTCCTTTTTGTCCAGGAACATAGGTCTGTTCCCCATTTATCTTGCTGTCAGCACACAGCCTGTGCGCTCAAGACTCTCTTCTCTGTCAGCACAGTGTGATTATGCTAAGGAGTGTTTTTGGTCTCTTCGCAGAAGGAGGTTTTTACTCTTGTCTGATTACCCATGTGAAGCTGGTTAATTGAAGAGCTGCAATTAACCAGCTCTCTGCTGGATTTCTCAGACCTCTAGAGGCTTTCATTTCAATAGGGAGAAGTCCCTGTTACAAGGACCAATTAGCTATTAGCTTTTGGTGTAGACTATAATGTACACTAATTATTGCCCAGTATCTAATTTTTTGGCCCTCCTTTTGAGTGTATTTTTTTCTTTGAAAAAATAGGGAAAGGATCCCCAGTACCATGCTCAGCTATGTGGTATTCCTTATAGAAATGATTGTAGGTATATGTCATATAATCAATAACAAGTTGGAGAAGCTGTCTTATGAAGCATGTAAACCGTGTGTTCCGTACAGTTAACCCTTGTTCCTCTGTAGCGGGCGGGACCTGTATCTAACGGTGAAATCAGTATAAAATGTCTGATTACCTAAGAACAGTATAATGTCCCCCTGGGAGCTATGTGGGTACAAGGAACATTAGCCCCAGAATGCAGGTGAGCGGACTGGGGTACTCACGGTTAGCAGATGTCAGCTGTTCCTTTGGCGTGCATCACGCTGATGATAAACGGTAGAAGAAATCCTGCGGGAGGTAAGCGGAGCACAGCAGAGCAAATGCAGGGGCTAAACACCAAGATGAATAAAAGTCCTTTATTGCATGATCGACATCATGGTAAGTGGTAAGTAAAAATCTCTTACGCGTTTCAGGCGTCTGCCCTTTATCAAAGAGAACTATTCAACACACTGCAACTGCCCGTCTAATATAGGTCTATCCCCGCTTCCAGCTGATCTCAATGGGATGATTTTCGCGCGAGAACGTCAGGCTACAATCTCATTGGCTGTCTGGTGCAGCCAATGGGATGAATGAACCCTTGTACTGCGTGTGTGACGTGCAGGAGATGTCTCAGATCAGCAGAGCGGCTGCAGTGTGTATGAAAGAAAGCAACAATATTGTAAAATGACATTAAAGACATGTTAAAAACAATGTATCTATATAATGAAACAATCTACTCGGCTGAAATGGTAAGGAGGTAACAAATACAGAAGAATGATACATATCATATACTACGGCTATTGATAATAATAGGCTGTTAATAAAGATTTTTTCTTAATGTAAAACAGCAGTAGGAACCTGATTTTAATATAGTAATAGCTGTATATTAGTTGTTCATTGATTAGACTTATATGCTCTTCTAAATAATAATCATACAATCAGAATTCCTAATATGTCCACCCTATATAGGGAGTATATGGAAAGAAGCATAGTACACTTATTGTCATATACATATATACAGAACAGAAAAATACAGAAATAGGTGATGTACATTCATATATATAGATATTCGGTTTATTCCACATTATGAAAATCATATTCTTTCCTGATATATCAACTTCATTTATGAAACAACACTTAGAAATCACCCATTTCATTAACAATCCTATACAGCTATATATGTTTGGACAGTTCTCATACAGTGTTTATTTGGGGACATTAATGTCCTTAGTCATACCCTGCCATATAGTATAACTGTATATGCAAATAATATGTCTATATACAATTTAATTATGTTTTTAGTGTGTCAAACATGCTGTGTTGTAGTGGTATGGATATGCTGTATGCTATTGATGTTTATATAGCATATAGGGCCTCATGCAGTAAGCCCCGATAAGGCTTTTTCGGCATTTTATAGCCGTTTTTTGCCCTCCTGATTCAGTAAGCCCCGATAAGTGGGAATTATCGGCAACTTTTCTTCCGAAAAAAAAAATTTCGCCACCCGGCTGCCGATAAGCCACTTATCGGGACTTTTTTTTCCCGCCTGAATTCAGTAAGCCCCGATCAGCTTTTTGGTGCTGATCGGCAGGCCAGATTGGAGATTTTTTGGCCAATCCAGCCCGCCAACTAAAGTTGGCAACTTGCTGAAGGAGAAGCATCGGCAAGGGCGACACTTAGGAAAAATCAGCCCTTTTTCCTGCCTGTGATTGATGCCGGGGGTCTCCGGAGCTGATACCCGCACCGGAGCCCCCCGGCATGCATCCGAGGCAGGAAAAAGGCATTTAAAAGCCACTTCATTACCTTAGCGGCAAACCGCTAAGGCAATGAAGGGGTTAACCCACCGTGCCAGCGTTATTGTGGGTAGCGGGGATGGGTGAGGGGGGTATTTGGCCCTGGGTGTGAGTTTAGGACTTGCGGGGGGGATGCGGGGGCACTTAACCCCTTCACGACCGTAGCGGTTAATACCGCTACGGTCCTGAAGGGGTTAAGGCCTCCCGCTACCCACCCGCAAGCCCTAAACAACCACCGTTGGGGCTAATGCCCCCTTCACACACCCCCACTACCCACAATAATAAAAAAAAACACACCCCAGCCCCACAATAACGAATTAAATAAATAATTAAATAATTATATATATATATATATATATATATATATATACCCAACAACACCTATACCCCCTAACATACAGTATAGTAATGGGCAGAATGACTATTATCCACAAATGGATAATAGTGCAGTTGTCCATTTACAATACATACACAACAATAAAGACTTTAAATACATATAGCACTCACCCATGTCCCACTGCCACGATGAAGGCCATCCTCATCTTCATCCTGCCCATGCCCCATCCGCTTCTGCAAAACAAACACAAGAATTACAACATCCAAATTAATGTCCCCTAACCCCTTAATCACCATACCGGTTATTAACCGCTACAGTTATTAAGGGGTTAAGCCACCATCACCCACATACCCTCCCCCACAAAGCCCCCCAACCACCCTCACCCAATACCCACAGGGGAGTCCTACCAAATACCCTTGGGCCTAATACCCCCTCCCCCAGCACATACAGTACAATAATGTGCCAAATAACTATTATCCACATAGGGATAATACATTATTTGGCCATTATTAAACACATTCAATACCGTTAAAATGTAAAGAAAATTGTACTAACCTCATCAATAAGAAGTCTCCGTCGCCAGCATCATCCTTGGGGTCCGTTGCCAACATTATAAATAGCCACAACATTTGAATATCATTAACATAACACTGAACCCCTTAATCACCTTATCGGGTACTAACCTGAAAGGTAATTAAGGGGTGAAGCCATCCTGCAATGCCTACAACAGTTATGCATAACATCCTCAGTGAAATAAATACCCATTGCCTAACCAAATTCCATTTAATCATTCAATCTGTACAGTAGGCTCACATGCCTCATAAAACATTGCATTTACAGTGTATACATGTAGCATAACATGTAAACTGCATGTACACACTGCAAATCAATGTTAACAATACAATAATGCCACTCAAATCGCCATACATCACAAGAAGTATATTATTTAATACAATAAACTCACCATCAATGAATTACCACACATCAATTACATCCCTAAACAATTAAAATACCATCCATACCAATTACACAATGAACTAAAGCTATCCTAACAGAGAACAACTTCAAAACATAGTCAAAAGTACACCAACAATTACAATATAATAAAGCAAGGCTTTCCATATCCTACTGTACGGCCTGGAAGCCCAAAACTTACATCTGTCTAAAAATAAAATACATTTAGCACACATCAATGCATAGCCACAATGATTAACAATACAGAATTAGAAGCTTTAACAACACTATCATTTCTTACCCTGTATATATATCTGTACACATACATACAGACATACATACAGTGGGAAGAAATGATATGCATTGTAAAAAATGAAAACATGAAAAAGCAACACAAAAAACAGTTACATTAAGTACATTTCTTTATTTAACTTACCATTACTTGCCCCCACCGACTCCCGTTGATCAGCGTACTCACGAACCAATCCACGACACCATCCACGACACCATCCAGGAACAAATCCACGCACCAAACCAGGAACCAATCCAAGAACAAGTGCAGGAACCAATCCAGGAAGCAAGCCACGAAGAAATCCAAGAAACAATCCACGACACGATCCAGGAACAGGAACCCATAAAAGAAAAAAACATAACAAATTAAACATTAAAATAATAAAACATGACAATCAAGGGTTGTACTAGTTTTATTCTTAGTGAATCTGTATTACAATACCTTGTTCCGGGGTCTTCTTGACGTCCGGTGCCTGGTCTTCAATCTTCAGGAGGAGGTCCGTCCTCCTCGGCATCTGCCTTCAAAATGAGACGACATAGGCTTTTAAAGGCCTATGACGTCACATTTGTCGTCATATGGTTCCCACGGCCCTGATTGGGCCGTGAAAACCATGTGTTTTGGCCGATGTAAAAAAATTGATGACGTCACTTAAAGGCAATGCCAGCACAGCCAATCAGAATGGCTTTGCTGCTATTGCCTTTAAGAAAACGTCATGAAATGACACATGGCCGGACTCACATGGTAAGCCAGCCAATCAGAGCGTGGGAACTCCATCCCTACTCTGATTGGTTCAAGTACCATGTGAGTCCGGCCATGTGTCATTTCATGACGTTTTCTTAAAGGCAATAGCAGCAAAGCCATTCTGATTGGCTGTGCTGGCATTGCCTTTAAGTGACGTCATCAATTTTTTTACATCGGCCAAAACACATGGTTTTCACGGCCCAATCAGGGCCGTGGGAACCATATGACGACAAATGTGACGTCATAGGCCTTTAAAAGCCTATGTCGTCTCATTTTGAAGGCAGATGCCGAGGAGGACGGACCTCCTCCTGAAGATTGAAGACCAGGGCGTGGCACCGGACGTCAAGAAGACCCCGGAACAAGGTATTGTAATACAGATTCACTAAGAATAAAACTAGTACAACCCTTGATTGTCATGTTTTATTATTTTAATGTTTAATTTGTTATGTTTTTTTCTTTTATGGGTTCCTGTTCCTGGATCGTGTCGTGGATTGTTTCTTGGATTTCTTCGTGGCTTGCTTCCTGGATTGGTTCCTGCACTTGTTCTTGGATTGGTTCCTGGTTTGGTTCGTGGATTTGTTCCTGGATGGTGTCGTGGATGGTGTCGTGGATTGGTTCGTGAGTAAGCTGATCAACGGGAGTCGGTGGGGGCAAGTAATGGTAAGTTAAATAAAGAAATGTACTTAATGTAACTGTTTTTTGTGTTGCTTTTTCATGTTTTCATTTTTTACAATGCATATCATTTCTTCCCACTGTATGTATGTCTGTATGTATGTGTACAGATATATATACAGGGTCAGAAATGATAGTGTTGTTAAAGCTTCTAATTCTGTATTGTTAATCATTGTGGCTATGCATTGATGTGTGCTAAATGTATTTTATTTTTAGACAGATGTAAGTTTTGGGTTTCCAGGCCGTACAGTAGGATATGGAAAGCCTTGCTTTATTATATTGTAATTGTTGGTGTACTTTTGACTATGTTTTGAAGTTGTTCTCTGTTAGGATAGCTTTAGTTCATTGTGTAATTGGTATGGATGGTATTTTAATTGTTTAGGGATGTAATTGATGTGTGGTAATTCATTGATGGTGAGTTTATTGTATTAAATAATATACTTCTTGTGATGTATGGCGATTTGAGTGGCATTATTGTATTGTTAACATTGATTTGCAGCGTGTACATGCAGTTTACATGTTATGCTACATGTATACACTGTAAATGCAATGTTTTATGAGGCATGTGAGCCTACAGATTGAATGATTAAATGGAATTTGGTTAGGCAATGGGTATTTATTTCACTGAGGATGTTATGCATAACTGTTGTAGGCATTGCAGGATGGCTTCACCCCTTAATTACCTTTCAGGTTAGTACCCGATAAGGTGATTAAGGGGTTCAGTTTTATGTTAATGATATTCAAATGTTGTGGCTATTTATAATGTTGGCAACGGACCCCAAGGATGATGCTGGCGACGGAGACTTCTTATTGATGAGGTTAGTACAATTTTCTTTATATTTTAACGGTATTGAATGTGTTTAATAATGGCCAAATAATGTATTATCCCTATGTGGATAATAGTTATTTGGCACATTATTGTACTGTATGTGCTGGGGGAGGGGGTATTAGGCCCAAGGGTATTTGGTAGGACTCCCCTGTGGGTATTGGGTGAGGGTGGTTGGGGGGCTTTGTGGGGGAGGGTATGTGGGTGATGGTGGCTTAACCCCTTAATAACTGTAGCGGTTAATAACCGGTATGGTGATTAAGGGGTTAGGGGACATTAATTTGGATGTTGTAATTCTTGTGTTTGTTTTGCAGAAGCGGATGGGGCATGGGCAGGATGAAGATGAGGATGGCCTTCATCGTGGCAGTGGGACATGGGTGAGTGCTATATGTATTTAAAGTCTTTATTGTTGTGTATGTATTGTAAATGGACAACTGCACAATTATCCATTTGTGGATAATAGTCATTCTGCCCATTACTATACTGTATGTTGTGTATTGATGCTATGTTTATTGGGGGCATTTGTCCCCAATAAACATGCTACTATGCGTTAACCCCTTCATTGCCTTAGCGGCTATCCGCTATGTTAATGAAGCAGCATTAATGTATTTTAATAATATTGTGCGGAAGCAGGAGGCCCCCTGAGCTGAAGCGCATTTATTTGTGGCTCAGAGACCCCCTGCCTCCCGAGTTACAGGCCCCGGTTTGGGCCATCGGTTACAGTGTGGACGCCATGTTTATTGCGGGGACGCTATAAACATGGCGGTGACACTGCCACCCGATGACACATACCGGGGCCTGTAACTCGGGAAGCAGGGGGTCCCTGCTCCACAAAGCAATGCGGTTCAGCTCAGGGGACCCCCTGCTCACTGTACAGTATAATTAAAAAGACATTCATGCTGCTTCATTACCGTTGCACATAGCCGCCAAGGTATAAAGGGGCCTGTATCTCGGGGGGCAGGGGGTCCCCGGACCTCAAACCAACGCGGTTCAGCTCCGAAGACCCCCTGCACATGTACACTATGAATAAAAGTTGTTTTTAAATACTTTTTTTGGTGCCGAAGTTTGCGCTGAGAGAGCGGCTTGTCTCTCTCAGCTGCAAACATCTATCGGCACCAAAGGCTTATCGGGAGCCTTATCGGGAGCCAGGCTGTATCGCCACAGCTCATCGGCAGCTTTGCTTTCGCAGTGCTTCAGCAGGGATCGGAAGGATTCGGCCCTTACTGAATACTGCGAGGGCAAATCGCCCAAAAAAAACATTTTCGCAATTCGTGCCGAAAATTTTGTATCGGGGCTTACTGCATGAGGCCCATAGTGTTTGATTAGAATTAGATTTAAATTAGAAAGTGTTTCAACTCCCAGTCAATATTCATACCCTTGGGAGCCAATGTCCCAAGGGTATAGATCCAGTGCATTTCTCGACGGTTAAGGAGTGACTCTCTGTCTCCTCCTCTAGGATGAACAGGGATATGTTCCAGAGCACTGAATGTTAAATGCTCTATCGAGCCTTGTACACATTTGTTGAAGTGTCTGGCCACTGGGTAGTTGTCATCTTTATTTCTAATTGTTCTGATATGTTCCCTAATTCTTATCTTTAGTGGTCTTATAGTCCTTCCAATTTAACTAGAACCACATGTGCATTTGAGAACATACTGCACCGACACACTTTATTCGAGCAAATGCTCGGTTTGTACCTGGCAGATACCTGGAATCCGCCGCTGCTCACCTCTTGCATGCTGCATTGCGTTTGCCTTCCCAGCCACGGTTCATGCCTGGCTGACGGGGGCCTGATCTGTTAAATGATAATGTGAAGAATTTATTAGGCTGCAATGTTTCGCTTGTCCACCAGATGGCATAAACTCATGACTTAAGTAATGTGTGGGCTTTGCAAGTTGTTTCGTTTAAAAAAAAATACTTTATCCCAGTACAGTATGCTATTGTAACTTGTCCTTGAGACTGAAGGAAGATGTTGCAAAAAATGTATCAATTTAGGCTTTACATACTGTATTAAATAAAGACAAAGACCATTTTCGCTTACACTATTCTACAGAGACATGAGTGTTCAAATGCAGCCCGTGTTCCAAAAACCTGACAGAAGTTATGCTTATTTGATATGGGCCGCTATTAATGCAACAGAGGATAAGATGGCAACAGTTGTTCAAATTTATCAGTATTTTATCGAAAACTATGACTTTTACAGATTTTCGCCAACTCCTCATTTGTGGAAGCGGGCAATAAGGAAAAGGTTATGTAGTGACCCCTGTTTTCACCGTATTGAGCCCCAATTTGTTGGAGGGTATTGGTGTGTGTCACAGGGTTTTTCCCGTATCTATGATAATGGAGGCGGCAAAAGGCGAAGGGTCGTGTTAAAACCAAATAAGAAGCGACAGTCCCTGCCAAGCATTGCGCAAGAACCAGAACCAGCACCAGCATCAGCTTATCATCATGGTCCCGCCGTCGGTGACAACCCTGAGATGGATTTCGCAGCCAGTTTTGATGAAGCTTGCATGTACCTAAGCGATTTCCCGCTGCTGACTACAGGTGGGCTAGTCCCTCTGCAAACTATCGACGTGGGTGATGATGAAAGCTGGACTGGCAGTGGCAGTGGCCCGGCGCCGGCGCAAGCTGAATGGGACATTCAGTAATACAGTATGGTGAGTACTGTATTGTTGCCGTATTATTTTGGTGGGGCAGGCTGGGTACTTCTTTAGGGGGCTGACCATTACTGTACATTAAAACTTTTCATTTTGTTTTTCCTCAGAAAAAGAAAACGGCTAATGGGGGGATTTCGATGGATACAGTAATATTGTGCTGTACAGTATGCTGATGTTTTCCAGCCGAACAGTATACTGTGTAATAAACCCGAATAAATAAAACTATGCATTTATTCTACAGTACATGTTCAGTAAATTACTGCACATACTGGTGGTGAGATGTGTTTGCAGCAGAGAGAGGTATTTTAATAATATTGTACAGTGAGCAGGGGGTTCCCTGAGCCAGAAATTAATGCTCAGGGACCCCATTCACCCACCCTCCCGCTACCCACAATAAAAAAAATACACACACAGCACAGCAGCCGCCAAAAAATAAATAAATAAATACTGTATAAATAAATAAATAAATGACAATAAATACATTTGAAATACATTTTTATTGATAGTGTAGATGTGCAGGGGGTCTCTGGAGCTGAATCGCGTTGGTTTTAGGTCTGGGGACCCCGTGCCCCCCGAGATACAGGCCCCTTTAGGGGGTGCCGGTATCCCTCTGCGTTTGAAGGTCCCGATCACGTGACCGCGGCCTGTAAACCAAGCAGAGCAGAGGGATACTGGCACCCCCTAAAGGGGCCTGTAATTCAGGGGGCACAGGGTCCCCAGACCTGAAACCTGTGCGCTTCTGCTCTGGAGACCCTCTGCACATGTACAGTATCAATAAAACACATACAATATACAGTATAAATAAACACTCGTTCTTTACCTTAGCGTCTATGCGCTATGGTAAAGAAGCATCATTTGTGTACTGTATTTTAATAATATTGTAGTGAGCAGGGGGTTCCCTGAGCCAGAAATTAATGCTCAGGGACCCCCCCTGCTCCTGATCAATATTATTAAAAATACTGAAAATGCTGCGTCATTACCATAGCGGATAGCCGCTAAGGCAATGAAGGGGTTAACCCACCGTGCCCGCTTTATTGTGTGTAGTGGGGATAGGTGAGGGGGGTATTTGGCCCTTGGTGTGAGTTTAGGACTTGCGGGAGGGGGGGGTGTTGCGTGTGCACTTAACCCCTTCACGACCGTAGCAGTTAATACCGCTACGGTCATGAAGGGGTTAAGCCCTCCCGCTACACACACCCCCCCCGCAAGCCCTCCCCAACCATCGTTGGGGCTAATACCCCATTCACCCACCCTCCCGCTACCCACAATAAAAAAAATACACACACAGCACAGCAGCCGCCAAAAAATAAATAAATAAATACTGTATAAATAAATAAATAAATAAATGACAATAAATACATTTGAAATACATTTTTATTGATAGTGTAGATGTGCAGGGGGTCTCTGGAGCTGAATCGCGTTGGTTTTAGGTCTGGGGACCCCGTGCCCCCCCGAGATACAGGCCCCTTTAGGGGGTGCCGGTATCCCTCTGCATTTAAAGGTCCCTATCACGTGACCGCGGCCTGTAAACCAAGCAGAGCAGAGGGATACCGGCACCCCCTAAAGGGGCCTGTATCTCGGGGGGCACGGGGTCCCCAGACCTGAAACCTGTGCGCTTCTGCTCTGGAGACCCTCTGCACATGTACAGTATCAATAAAACACATACAATATACAGTATAAATAAACACTCGTTCTTTACCTTAGCGTCTATGCGCTATGGTAAAGAAGCATCATTTGTGTACTGTATTTTAATAATATTGTAGTGAGCAGGGGGTTCCCTGAGCCAGAAATTAATGCTCAGGGACCCCCCCTGCTCCTGATCAATATTATTAAAAATACCGAAAATGCTGCGTCATTACCATAGCGGATAGCCGCTAAGGCAATGAAGGGGTTAAGGCATAATAAACAATTAATACATTCAATACATATTTTTCACGTCTGTGTTAAAACTCCCTGCCTTCTCTCTAATCTACTGTATGTAAAACCCCCTCCCCCTATTCTCGCTTTTAAAACTCCCTGCCTTCTCTCTAATCTATGTAAAACCCCCTCCCCCTATTCTCGCTTTTAAAACGCCCTGCCTTCTCTCTAATCTATGTAAAAAACCCTGCCCCTATTCTCGCTTTTAAAACGCCCTGCCTTCTCTCTAATCTATGTAAAAAAAAACCTCCCCCTATCCCCCTATTGTGTGTGTGCGTTAAGCTTCCCTGCAATCTATGTAAAAAAACCTCCCCCTATTGTGTGTGTGTGTTAAGCTTCCCTGCAATCTATGTAAAAAAAACCTCCCCCTATTGTGTGTGTGTGTTAAATCTGCCTGGCCTGTGTTTCTGAGTGCTGAGTGCTCTGCGTTAAAGGCCCCGATCACGTGATCGCGGCCTGTAAACCAAGCAGAGTAGAGGGATACCGGCACCCCCTAAAGGGGCCTGTATCTCGGGGGGCACGGGGTCCCCAGACATGAAACCTGTGCGCTTCAGCTCCGGAGACCCCCTGCACATCTACACTATCAATAAAAATGTATTTCAAATGTATTTATTGTCATTTATTTATTTATTTATTTACATTTATTTATTAATTGTGCTGCTGCTGCAAGTCCTAAACTCACACCAAGGGCCAAACACCCCCCTCACCCCCAATAAAAAAAATTCACGCACAGCAGCCCCACAATTAATAAATAAATCTAAATAAATAAATAAATAAATACATGAAGAGAAATAAATATATACTGTATAGTATATACTGTATATATACTGGATATATATATATATACATTATACAGTATATATAATAACAATCCCTATACAGTACATATACAGTATATACAGTGTACAGTATATATACAGTATACTGTATATATATATATATATATATATACTGTATAGTATACAGTATATACACACAGATGATGAACCAATATACAAATACAGTACATGTAGAATGGTTATCAAAATCATACTGTCCTACAAATAACGCATCTCCATACAGTACAGACAATAATAATAATAATCCATTTAATAATCCTAACTGATTTTACAATATAAAACATAACATTCCAATCCACACAGTACATTGCATTTACATTGTATACTGTAAATGATGCATAGCATTAAATCTATGCACCATATACAGTACTGTACATTCTGCAAATGAATGTTAACAATATAATTGCAAGCTACTCTACCAGTAAATACAAACACTTCCAAACAAGTCAACTACAGTATTTTAACCAATCAAGTAAACCAAAATCAATATATACTGTAAGTACCAACCAGAAAACACAATTTAAAACCAAAGCTAACCCTTACAATACAGTACCAATGATTACATCTATCTAATTGTAAAAAACCTTATACATTATACACAGCATTGTTTAAAGCCCCCTCCCCCCTAATGTTTCTGTTAAGCAGATTACACTGAAGGGAGATAGATATAAAGGCCTAAAGCCCCTTCCCCCCTAATGTTTGTGTTAAACAGATTACAATGAAGGGAGAGAGATATAAAGGCCTAAAGCCCCTTCCCCCTAATGTTTCTGTTAAACAGATTACAAAACAGATTACAATGAAGGGAGAGAGATATAAAGGCCTAAAGCCCCTTGCCCCCTAATGTTTCTGTTAAACAGATTACAATGAAGGGAGAGAGATATAAAGGCCTAAAGCCCCTTCCCCCCTAATGTTTCTGTTAAACAGATTACAATGAAGGGAGAGAGATATAAAGGCCTAAAGCCTTACCTGCATTGGTAAACCCTCCCTGCATTGTAAAACCCTCCCTGCATTGATGTCGTGCAGTGTATGTAAATGTGGGGAGGGGGGGGGCCCAATGTGCATAATGTACTGTGAGGTCTAACCACCCTCACCCCCTACCCACATACTGTACCGTTACCCCCCCCCCCCATCCTGGCCATGGCCCCTCACGCACAGCAGCTCCACAATTAATAAATAAATCTAAATAAATACATGAAGAGAAATAAATATATACTGTACTGTAAGTGCCCGCTTTATTGTGTGTAGCGGCGGTGGGTGACGGGGTTTATAAATGTGAGTTTATAAATAAAATAAAGAATATTATTTCTAGGGGCCCTAGAACAGAAGTTCCCACGCCAATTTCGCGCTCATTGCTCTTTTTTTGCTCTTTTTTTACAATGTTGCTGGTCTTGCGGGTTTGCAGTCTGCAAGCAAAAAGCGCAAAGTGTATGAAGTCTGGGTGAGCGCTTTCCACATTTGATGCCTACGGCACATTCCCATTTCTACACACTTCAATACCTGCACAGTTGGTAGCGCTTTCCATCCCAGCTACTTTACCATTCTGGATATTCACCTCTCAAAGGCCATTCTTGCCCGAGTCTGTCCTATCAGACAGGGGCATTAACCTGTATCCACACCACCTGGACAATTTCTCTCTGTCAGAGACTTGTGCTATTTATTTTAAATATTTTTGTGTAATTATTCATGCAATTTTATGCTCATTTCATATGTGGTTTTCAACATAAAGTGGCTGCTGGGCCTGATCCTAACTCATACAGTATACAGTAGCGCATCCCTGTTTGTTTGTTTATTGCAAGCAAAAAGCAGTCTGTAGTACTGAGTGTGAGATAAATTACTGTATTTATCAGTGTTGATCAAAGAGAGTTGATCAGAAGGATTCCCCTTACTGTATATACAGCACTCTATTGTCATTCATACAGTACTGTATACTGTAGTAAAGGGTAGACAACACATGGTCTTGCAGTATACTGTATTACTAAAAATCTGTCAGGTTGACCAGAATCACTGCGGATATCGGAAAATAATACAATTTTATTAATTCTACATGGTACTAGAGCCAATCAGAGCGTGGGAACTTTATCCCTACTCTGATTGGCTCTGGTATACCATGTGTCAGGGGCTTGGGGGAGAAAGGATGTGACGTCAATGAAAACCTGTCACGTGGTACGGTAGCCAATCAGAGCGTGGGAACTTTATCCTTATTGATGTCACATCCTTTCTCCCCCAAGCCCCTGACACATGGTATACCAGAGCCAATCAGAGTAGGGATAAAGTTCCCACGCTCTGATTGGCTCTAGTACCATGTGTGCATGGCCATGTGCCTTTTCATGACGTCATCTTAAAGGCAATTGAAGCAAAGCCATTCTGATTGGCTGTGCTTTCATTCCCTTTAAGTGACGTCATCATTTTTTTTTTATCGGCCAAAACACATGGTTTTCACGGTCCAATCAGGACCGTGGGAACCATGACGGAAAATGTGACGTCATAGGCCTTTAAAAGCCTATGTCGTCTCATTTTGCAGCCAGACGCCGCGGAGGAAGGACCTCCGGAGAAGAAAAAAGACAAGGGCGTGGCCGATGATGGAAAGAAGACCACGCCCTGCCCCGCCCGGAAGGAGATAGAAGAAAGAAGAATACAGATGAAGATGTATTACAAGTAGAAGACCCGTGGATTGATTTGGATTTTTAGTTTAATGTTTATTATTTTGAATGGTTTATTATTTTATGGGTTCCTGATCGTGGATTGGTTCGTGAGTAAGCTGCGCAACGGGAGTCGGTGGGGGCAAGTAATGGTAAGTGAACTACAGTAAAGAAATGTATTTTATTTAACTTGTTAATTTTTTCAAAAGGTTTTTTAACATGTGTATTTTTTTTTTTTGTGGTATATCATTTCTTGCCACTGTATGTATGTATGTATGTACAATATATATGTCTAGAGAGATATACTGTACAGTATACATTCAGGGTAAGAAATGATGATGTTTTAAAAGCTGGATTAGATGTGTTTTTAATTATTTTGTGAGTTTAAAGTATTTTAAAATTAGATAGATGTATTATTCCTTGGTATTGTATTCTGTGTTTGAGGAAGGTCAGGGATAGATAGCCTTGGTTGTACTGTACTGTAAAGGTTGTATTTTTGTCGGTACTTATATTTTTTCAAAGGCTTAATTGTTCTGCTCTAGGCGTGAATCTGTTAATGGTTTCATTGTTCATGATTGAGTGTGAAATGTTTAGGGATCTAAATAATGATTGCTAATTGATTTTTGTTTACGTTGATTAATTTGCAGAATGTATACAGTATGGTGCATAGATTTTATGCATTTTGGAATGTGACTTTTTTCATTGTTTGTGATCATATACAGTACAGTAGATTGTGAGATCAGTTAGGATTTTTAAAGGAAATTGATTTTAATGTAGTCTCTGTATGGAGACGTGTTTGGTTGTAGGGCAGTATGCTTTTGATAACCCTTCTACATTTATTTGTACTGTATATTGGTTTATCATGGGTGTGTATATAACGTGTGTGTATATATATATATATATATATATATATATATATATATACTGTATATATATCTCTCTCTCTCTCTTTCTCTCTGTCTCTCTGTATATACAGTATATATACAGTATATATATATATATATAGTTGCATGATGAAGCCACAGTACAAATTCATGGGTGAAGGGTGGGTATCGTGCCTGTGTGGCTTAACCCCTTAATTACCTTTGCGGTTATTATCCGATAAGGTGTTTAAGGGGTTAATTGATATCTGAATGTAATTGCAATGTATTGGCTTGGTTTTGGCTATGTTTTGTGTGGGCAAGAGAAGGAAGGCGCTGGCATCGGACACTTCGTATTGATGAGGCCAGTAGTACTTTATTTATTTGTATATGCTAGTTAATGTTTTTAATAATGGGCAATTAATCTATTATCCATATCTGGATAATAGTTATTTTGCACATTATTGTACTGTAGGTGTTGGGGGGGAGGGTGTATGTATTGAATGTATAGGCCAGGTTTATTTTTTTTACATTCAGGGTTACTTCCGTGGTTTTGCGTGGGACCTCTGGAGACCACCCGCGGGAATCCTCGGGTATCCTAAAGGGTATCAGGCTGGTGGTTCCACGGGTGACACATGCGGGGATGATGATGTGTGGTCCCACTTCTGTGGGGGCACCGCGGACCCGTAGTCTGCGGGGATGACGATGTGTGGTCCCACTTCTGTGGGGTCACCTCCGACCCATAGGTGCGGGGATGATGATGTGTGGTCCCACTTCTGTGGGGGCACCGCGGACCCGTAGTGAGCACCCATGAGTTCCCCAGACCCCCATGGGAACCACCCGAGGCCCCGCAGACACCTGTGGGTTTGACCCGGGGCTCCCAGACATCCTTGGGCCTACCGTGGGGACCCAATTGTGGCTCACGGTGACACAAGGAGACCACCTGGGTGCCATGGTGCTGGCAGGATCCACCAGCAGGTCTCCAGAACCTGTGGAATGCTGCTGGTAAACTGTAGGTCTGTCCAGGTGCCCTGCCTGCCCACCGGGGACTAGCGTGGGGCTGCGTTATGGACCCTGAATGTAAAAGAATAAATCTTGTATTTATGGGGGGGGCACAGGGGGTGGGTAATGTATTTAATAAATAGAATGCTGTTTATTGTGGGGCTGTGCATTGTTTTGATTGCGGGGACTGGGGGTGGGGGGTGGGTGGTGGGGGGGGGAATGTTCCCCAACGGTATGTGGGTAGGCCTCCCTTGTGGGTAGTTAGTGGGTGAGGGTTGAGGGTGGTTAGGCCTCACGGGGTGGGGGGTTAGAGTGGGAGGGTATGTACAGTAGGCATCCCGAGTGGTGGGTAAGGGTGGGTTAACCCCTTCATGACTGTAGCGGTTAATAACCGCTATGGTGATTAAGGGGTTAGGGGACATTACTTTGAAAGTGTTAATTTTTTTCTCTGTTTTACTGTACAGCAGCGGAGGTTGCCATGGGTAGTGGGTAGTGTATTGAATGTATTTATTGGTTATTATGCCTTAAACCCTTCATTACCTTAGCGGCTATACGCTATGCTCATGTAGCATCATTTCTGAACTTTTAATAATATTGTGCAGGAGCAGGGGGTCCCCTGAGATTAGATTTCTGTCTCAGGGAACCCCCTGCTCACTGTACAATATTATTAAAAATACAGAAATGCTGCTTCTTTACCATAGCGCATAGACGCTAAGCTAAAGAATGATTCTTTAATGATGTGTGTGTTTTACAGGCCGCGGTCACGTGATCGGGACCTTTTAAACGCAGAGGGATACCGGCACCCCCTAAAGGGGCCTGTATCTCGGGGGGCACGGGGTCCCCAGACCTAAAACCAACGCGATTCAGCTCCAGAGACCCCCTGCACATCTACACTATCAATAAAAATGTATTTCAAATGTATTTATTGTCATTTATTTATTTATTTATTTATACAGTATTTATTTATTTATTTTTTGGCGGCTGCTGTGCTGTGTGTGTATTTTTTTTATTGTGGGTAGCGGGAGGGTGGGTGAATGGGGTATTAGCCCCAACGATGGTTGGGGAGGGCTTGCGGGGGGGGTGTGTGTAGCGGGAGGGCTTAACCCCTTCATGACCGTAGCGGTATTAACTGCTACGGTCGTGAAGGGGTTAAGTGCACACGCAACACCCCCCCCCCCTCCCGCAAGTCCTAAACTCACACCAAGGGCCAAATACCCCCCTCACCCATCCCCACTACACACAATAAAGCGGGCACGGTGGGTTAACCCCTTCATTGCCTTAGCGGCTATCCGCTATGGTAATGACGCAGCATTTTCAGTATTTTTAATAATATTGATCAGGAGCAGGGGGGGTCCCTGAGCATTAATTTCTGGCTCAGGGAACCCCCTGCTCACTACAATATTATTAAAATACAGTACACAAATGATGCTTCTTTACCATAGCGCATAGACGCTAAGGTAAAGAACGAGTGTTTATTTATACTGTATATTGTATGTGTTTTATTGATACTGTACATGTGCAGAGGGTCTCCAGAGCAGAAGCGCACAGGTTTCATGTCTGGGGACCCCGTGCCCCCCGAGATACAGGCCCCTTTAGGGGGTGCCGGTATCCCTCTGCTCTGCTTGGTTTACAGGCCGCGGTCACGTGATCGGGACCTTTAAACGCAGAGGGATACCGGCACCCCCTAAAGGGGCCTGTATCTCGGGGGGCACGGGGTCCCCAGACCTAAAACCAACGCGATTCAGCTCCGGAGACCCCCTGCACATCTACACTATCAATAAAAATGTATTTCAAATAATTTTTATTGTGCCGATGTTTGCGCAGAGAGAGAGCAGCGGATCTCTCTCTGCTGCAAACACATCACGCCCCTGCCGCCCATACAGTATCATTTATGTATATGCATACAGTATACAGTACTGTATGTGTACAGTACTGTATGTTAGGGCTTATAGGGGTTGTTGTTATACAGTATATATATATATACAGTATATATACTGCATTACAATTCATTATAGGTGACGGCTTCACAGAGAACAGCTCGCAAGCGCCACCATGTGTATTTTAACGGCATTGCAGTATTTCAGCAAGCCGGAATAAAAAGCTTAAATTCTTGCCGGAAAAGAACGCAATGCACTCTGGCAGAAAACTATTAGAAACCTGAATACACCCGAGTATACCCGAATTCGCGGGACTAGCCGTGCTCGAATAAAGTGTGTCGCCAGTGTAGACAACATATTTGGAGTTACAAGTTAAAAATGAATTTATCCTATGTCTATGTCCCGTGAAGATGTTCTTAATTGTTTTAATGGGGAGTGCGTATTTGCAAAAGTTGCATGTTCCACATTTGTAGAACCCCTTGGGAAACCCTTTCTCTGGAACCCTTCTATCTCTGTACATACTGGGAGATAAGTGATCTCCCAATGTTTTAGCTTTACGATAAACTATTTTCGGTTTGGAGAGTGTAACTCTAACTAAATCCCCATCTAGTCTGAGTACCTCCCAATGTTTGTTCAGGATTGATCGTATAATTCCTGCTTGTTTCGAGTAAGTGGTAATGAATAAGGGTATATCACCCTCCTGAGTACTTTTTTGCTTTTTGGCCTTCTTATGTCTGCACAATATATCTTCTCTTTTACATTGTTTAGCGTTTTGTAATGCACTTTCAAGAACATTGTCTGAGTAACCACGAGCCTTAAATCTTATTTTAAGTTATTCTGCTTGATCTTTGAAACTTGAGTCAGTCGAGCATATCCTCCTGAGCCGTAAAAACTGACTCTTGGGAATGCTGTTCAAGAGTGGTCTAGGGTGTGCACTATTTGCTCTGAGCAGAGAGTTGCGAGAATTTGCTTTTCTGTAAATATTAGTTTGTATGGAAAGATCAGTATCCACATATAAGTGGAGATCTAAAAAATCAATATAATGGTCATGAACCATATGTGTAAATCTAAGATTGCAGTCGTTGGATTCAAGGTATGTGAAGAATAGTGAAAGTGTGTGTGTATCCCCAGACCAGATTAGTAACAGGTCGTCAATATAGCGACGATAAAACTTAATGTGATGTCTATACGGGTTAGTGTCACCGAAAATGTGTTGTGTTTCCCAATGTCCCATGAATAAATTGGCGTATGAAGGTGCAAATGAAGTCCCCATCGCCGTGCCCTGTGTCTGTAAATAATAATGATTGTTAAACGTGAAATAATTGTGCTGTAATAAAAATAATACACTATCCAAAATAAACGTGATTTGTGCCAAGTGAAGGTTGGAATTGTTTAAGAAATAAGTCACAATTCACCATGTCTAAGGGACCATCTATAAATCATACTATCTTATACAATTTTCATATCTTCACAAAGGGATGGTAAATTAATTTTAAATGCCCATGAGTGCAACTGATAATATTATTATGGATTAGACTTCTGACAAGAAAATAATTTAGTTTTTATGAAAGCAGAAAGGGTTTTTGAAGTTTAACATCACAGAGCATTTGGTTTTCTTAGTATTACATACCAATGTTGATTATGTACAATAAAAGATCAAACTTGCCAGGTACATTTATTTAATTATAGTTGCATTATATACTTTATTTATGAGAATACATAAAGAACACACTATTAAAGGTTTCAAATACTGTGCACATCATTATAAACATGAAGAACTATTTTATTGGTCAATTAGTAGGCTTTCAAATCTTTCATTAATATGCAGCAAAAATATAATAAGATGAGTTTCTCAATTGCTTATTTTTTCAGTTACTGAATGTAATTAGGAACATCCTGTTATCCTGAACTACAGGGTTAATAAAACTTGTAGTTCAGTACTATTTTTTCAGAGAGCTGGCTTTGACTGGGAGCAGAGCTCAGGTTAAGTCCAACTCTCTAATTACCGGTTTTGCCTGAGAGCTGCACTCAGGTGCAAGGCAGCTCATTGATTGAAAATATTTTAAATGTAGTCTCTGGCAGACTCTTTGGCTGAGGTTCCTGTTGCAGTTCATGATTCATGTTCCTGATGGGTAATCATTTTGTGAGTAAATATGTATAAACAGGTAGGGGAGGAAATGGACAAGAAGAGGAAGGCTTTCATATTCTTTAAGTCAGAAGGGATGGAGACATCGTAACAGAATTATAAGAAATGTAACAACAATTGCAAAAGGCCAATAAAATTAGCAAAATTGGGTAATGAAAAAAGGATTGCAATAGAAAGTAAGATCAACCCTAAGAAGTTTTTACTTAAGTAAGAACCTTAATAAAAAAAAATGGGAAAAGAAAATATACAGTAGGACCCTTTCAGTGAGAGATGGGTAGGCAGATTATTTGGAGATAAGGAAAAAGCAGAGGTATTAAACATATTCTTTGCATGTGTGTTTACCAGGGAAGAATCAATTTCAATAGAAGTGCCGCAGGAGGAAGCCACAACCTCCATATTAATGAACAATTGGTTAACTGAGGAAGAAGTTCATAAGCGGCTTGAAAAATTAAAGTAAACAAGGCACCTGGCCCCGATGTCATACATCCAAGAGTTCTCAGGGAGTTAAGTTCAGTAATAGCCAAACCATTATATTTAATATTGAAGGACTCCATTTCCACAGGCTCAGTACCACACGATTGGCGTAAAGCAGATGTGGTGCCTATATTTAAAAAGGGAGCTAGATCACAACCGGGGAATTACAGACCTGTAAGCCTGACTTCAATAGTGGGGAAACTATTTGAAGGTTTAATATGGGAATATTGTACCTAATGGAAAACAAAATTATTAGTAATAGTGTCACGACTCGCGGTACCTCGCGCGTCCCCGCGCGGACGCCGCACGCCAGCACTTACCTCCGCTCCGGCCCGACACCTGCTGGCAACCTTCCGCGCTGACCTCCTCTGTCACGCGCCTCTCCCCGCACACGCAGAGCGCTCCCCACAGGAGCATCAGTCCCCACTGATGCGCTGCGCAGGTGCAGTCCCCGCACCACGGGTACTGCCAGCTGTCTCTTCCCTTCCGGTCTATCCCTGGTCCCTGCGTGGGTTACGCCTCTGCTCCACCCCCTGGGGTGATTGGTCCTTGCCTGCTACTTATGCTCAGCTGTGCCACTGGCACTTCGGCTGAGCATAGACTCACGTTACCTGCTGTTTGCCTCTGCCTCCCTTGTCTTGTTTCCTTGTCCTAGTTCTGCTTACCCGTGTACCGACTCTGCCTGCCTTTGAACCCCTCGGTCTTTGGAACCCCGACCTTGGCTTTAACTTTGACCATCCATATCTGTCCTGCCCTGACCCTTGGCTCTGGACTCTGACCATCCGCTCTTCTCCAGTTCTGACCTTGGCAATAGTACCTCACTCGCTCTGGACCTACCCCGCATTGGACTCGGCAAGTATACGTTTACTCTCACTTCTCTTGCCCTAGACTTGGCCAGCAAGACTACTCTACATTCCGGATGGGGTCCCCATGTCTGTGGCTTGTGGCTACTATCCCATCTCAGCACAGGGGTCTCATCTAGTTTGTGGCGAGCGCAGCATAACAAATAGTCAGCATGGATTTATGAAGGATAGATCATGCCAAACTAAACTTATTTGTTTCTTTGAGGAGGTAAGTAGGAATTTAGACCAGGTTAATGCAGTTGATGTGGTCTACTTAGATTTTGCAAAGGCTTTTGATACGGCTTCACACAAGAGGTTGGTGTACAAAATAAAGAAAATTGGACTTAGTAATAATATACAGTATGCACCTGGATTGAAAACTGGTTAAAGGACAGACAGACAGAGGGTTGTCATAAATGGAACTTTTTCAGGTTAGGCTAAAGTCGTGAGTGGAGTACTTCAGGGATCGGTACTGGGACCCCTGCTTTTTAACTTGTTTATTAAAAACCTTGAGGTTGGCATCGAGAGCAAAGTCTCCATCTTTGCTGATGATACTAAATAATGTAAGGTAGTAGAATCAGAGCAGGATGTAATTTCTCTTCAGAAGGATTTGGACAGACTGGAAACTTGGGCAGGTAAATGGCAGATGAGGTTTAATACAGATAAATGTAAGGTTATGCATTTGGGCTGCAAGAATAAACAGACGGATTACAAATTAAATGGGGATCAATTGGGGTAATCCTTGATGGAGAAGGATTTAGGTGTGCTTGTAGACAAAAGGCTTAGCAATAGTGCCCAACGTCATGCAGTAGCTGCAAAGGCAAACAAGATCTTATCTTGCATTAAATGGGCAATGGATGGAAGGGAAGTAAACATAATTATGCCCCTTTACAAAGCATTAGTAAGACCACACCTTGAATATGGAGTACACTTTTGTTCACCACTCCTTAGAAAATACATTATGGAACTATAGAGAGTGCAGAGAAAAGCCACCAAATTAATAAAGGGGATGGGCAATCTAACTTATGAGGAGAGGCTAGCTAAATTAGATTTATTTACATTAGAAAAGAGGCATCTAAGAGGGATATGATACTATATACAAATATATTCGGGGACAATACAAGGAGCTTTCAAAAGAACAATTCATCCCACGGGCAGTACAAATGACTAAGGGCCATCCCTTAAGGTTGGAGGAAAGGCGATTTCACCAGCAACAAAGAAAAGGGTTCATTACAGTAAGGGCAGTTAAAATGTGGAATTCATTTCCCATGGAGACTGTGATGGCAGATACAATAGATTTGTTCAAAAAAAGGTTGGACATATTTTTAGAAAGGAAAGGTATACAGGGTGTGACAAACGGCTTACTCCGGGGCTCCGTCGTTTGTCCGGGACTGTTTAGAACACGGTCTTTTAGGGTAGGTTAAATGATGAGGCGTCACGTACTGTTCCTTTAAACAGGCTATGCCTGGTTTATTCAGTCCCAGGCACTG